>NC_040905.2:6340075-6375352 GCF_004126475.2 Phyllostomus discolor
CTTAATTTTCTGTTATTCCACGTCCTCCTTGTGAACCAAAGGTCTTCACATTTATTCCATTTAGTTTGAATTTATAGGCAAAACTACTTCATAGGTGATATTGTGTACTCTTATTAATCGAGAGGCACAATTGATCTGACAGTGAGATGAAGAACTCTAAGTGAATTTTGGTGATGTAGGCTTGATCCCTTTGTTACAAATGTCCCCGCTAATGTCTCAATCAATGGTTTAACATCTGGTAGTGATCATGACCTAGATTAATTATATGGGGGGTAGGGTGGAAAATGATGAGTACTTCACCTGTCATTCATCTTCATTTATTAGTTGGGTGTCTGCTGTAGAAATGTTCCTTTTCTCACCAATAGTTTTCTTTTTATTTTTCAGTCATAAAATAGATTTATTGTTATTTTAAAACTGTACATGTTTCAGGTATGCAACATGATGTGGGTTTCTGTCCATGATGGTTGGAGGTCAACATTATTTCATGTGATTGTGGTGTAGGTGCAGAGCACAGTGCTTGGACATTTATATGGTTTAAGAAGCATTCCCCCCCAAAATGAAGTAGCCACCTGGCACCTTACATAGTTTTCACAATATTGTTGACTATATCCCCTATGTGGACTTTACATCCCCGTGACTATTTGGTAGCCACCAATTTGTGTTTCTGGATATTCTCACCTGTCTCACCCATCCCTCCACACCCCTCCCGTCTGACAACCCCTGGTTTGTTCTCTGTTCCTGTGAGTGTCTTACGTGTTCTTTGTTTATTGGTTATTTCTATTCCCCATAGAAGTGATATCTTACGGCATTTGTCTTTCTCTGTCTTATTTCATTGATTTCACTCTTGGCCCATCCGTGTTCTCACAAATGGGAAGATTTTATTCTGTTCTATGGTCAAGGAATATTCCTTTCTATATGAGTACCACAACTTCTTTATCTGATCATCTACCGATGGGCACTTAAAATGCTTCCACATCTTAGCTCTCAGGAATGGGCTGCAACGAGTACAGGGTTCCTGATATCTTTTCAAATTTCAATAATATTTTTAAGATTTTATTTATTTTATTTTTAGAGAGGGAAGGGAGGGAGAAAGAGAGAAAGAGAGAAACATCAATGTGCGGTTGCTGAGGGCCATGGCCTGCAACCCAGGCATGTGCCCTGACTGGGAATCGAACTTCTGATGCTTTGGTTCACAGCCCACGCTCAATCCACTGAGCCACACCAGCCAGGGCGAATTTCAATATTTTTTTTTTTTTAGATTCCAATGCAATTCCTACAGCAATGGCTGGATAAATAATTCTTTCTCTTTGTCCACTGCAGAAAAAAAGATACATCCTAGCAACATCCAATGGTAACCAAGGAGGGTTCTTAGGTTAAGCGTCTTATAACCGAACACCTGGGATTTAGTGCATTTGATTAATTTGATATTATCAGCTCAGATCCCCAGCCCCGCCCCGCCCAGCCCCGCCCCACCCCTGAGGAACCCAGGCCCAGCCAGGCGGAATATTAACTCTCTGACAGCCTCCAGCTCTCAGTCCCTGGGGAGCCTGCCTCAGCTTCTGAGTCCGGGACACACCGGTTCTGAGTCAGCCAGCAGCTGGCGACCCAGCCAGGTGCTGAACAACAGCCTTAATGAGGAATCTTTGCTTCAGCCTCCACCCGTGGACCCGGTGGAAAATGGGTCAGATCTGCATTGCAGTCTGCAAGGTTTTCTCATCCGATTCTCCTTCTGCTTTTTCCTTTCATAGATAGTAAGCTTCACTTTCAGAAAAAAATTGCATGCCTGATTTCATCCCTGCATCCTCCAGAACCACGCAGTGTTTAAGTTCATTGTACTCGCAATTTTTAAAAATTTTTTTTAATCATTATTCAAGTACAGTTTTCTCCCTTTTCCTCCCAATCCAGCCCACCCTCCCAACCCTCCCCACTTCCCTCCCATTACCACCCTCCCCCTAGTTTTTGTCCATGTGTCCTTTAAATTTGTTCCTGTAAACCCTTCCCATTCTCCCCTGAAATTCCCTCTTCTCTCCCCTCTGCTCACTCAGTCTGTCCCTTATTTCAGTGACTTTGTTTATATTTTGCTTGTTTCTTTGTTTTGTTATTTAGGTTCCTGTTAAAGGTGAGACCATATGGTATTTGTCTTTCACTGCCTGGCTTGTTTCGCTTAGCATAATGCTCTCCAGTTCCATCCATGCTGTTGCAAAGGGTAGGAGCTCCTTCTTTCTTTCTGCTGCATAGAATTCCATTGTGTAAATGTACCATAGTTTTTTGATCCATCCATTCACTGATGGGCATCTAGATTGCTTCCAACATTTGGCTATTGTAAATTGTGTTGCTATGAACATTGGGGTGCACAGGTTCTTTTGGATTGGGGTTTTAGTGTTCTTAGGATAGAGTCCCAGCAGTGGAATTGCTGGGTCAAAAGGCAGATCCATTTTAGTTTTCTGAGGAAGTTCCATACTGCTTTCCATAGTGGTTGTACCAGTCTGCAGTCCCACCAGCAGTGCACTAGGGTCCCCTTTTCTCCACAACCTCTCCAACACTTGTTGTTTGTTGCTTTGTTTATGATGGCCATTCTGACTGGTGTGAAGTGGTATCTCCTTGTGGGCAATTTTTTTTGATGCTCAGATTTTGTTCCCTTAGATCAGTGAAGGCCCATCAACCTCACTCCCCCCCCCCCCTTTGAGGCGTGGACCTAGTCTTTTCTGCTTTCCTTGTTTCTGATTCACTAACCTACCGCCCCGGGGGCAGCTCCCACTTTTCTGGCCCCTGACCTGCAATTAGTCCCTTATCCCAGGAGACTGAGTTCCATTTCTTGGGAAAAGTTTGTAGAAACCTCTTTGGTTTTCATCAATATGCTCAAAAGGACTTGGTTGATCATTTCACCTGATCCTTTGAAGTAGACCGAGCTAACATAAACGTTTTGAAGACAAAAACCCTGAGTCATAAATTTGTAACAACCTCCCAATTTCAATGTTACAGATAGTTTGGAGCATGGAAGCACTCAGGAGACAGACAGCAAAGAAATTGTCTGAGAAGCTTCTGGGTGAGAACCACGCTTCAGTGGAAGCTTGCATGGGAGAACTCGGTGCTTGATATTCTATCAGGGAAAATTCGCCTCCCAATTTTAATCTGGAACGTCAGTGGAATGACTGTTTAAAAAAGAATCACAACTACACCACTTTTTAGAGTTTTGATACATGCACTAAGAATTTAGTACAATTCAAATGTGTGGGCACTTTTCTCAAAACAACCAATGATATCTCACTCAAAACAACCAATGATATCTCACTTATGACAACAATGATGCAGAACTCAAATTAAACAATAGAACATCAGTTGCCAAAAGTAGTGTGTAATAGGTATATATCCTGGAAACAGTGACATGATACACTATCAAAAATATGGTTAGAAAGATAGTCTGTAGAAAGAAATGTTTCTACATCTTGGAGATATAATACATGGGAAAAACTGTGAGATGACAATTCAGAGAAGATCATTCCAGAGTGTAAAACTCACAAGGAACTGATAGCTGCATACACAGCACATGCAGCCTGAGCAAATGAAAACGAAAAGGCAGAAAATCCAAAGGAAACCTTTCAAGGGTTGTGAACAGGTAATTCACAGAAGAATAGCACCATACAGGTAAACTCTGCTTCTCAAAACCTCTCTTTACACCCCTTTGATTTTCTGAAAGCTCTCCATGGGTACCTGTTTGCACTCTTAGAGAGAAATCACAAAAGGATTTTTGCTGTCATGAAAACAGGTGAGAAGTGAAAGTAGAATTCGGCATCTCCTTTTCCAGCTGTTAGGGAGGCAGCGTGCACCTGGAGCAGCGAGAGTGGCCTGGCTAGCTGCTTCCCCAGGGGCCACGCCCGGCATCTCAGCATCTCAGCATCTCAGCATCTCAGCATCTCAGCATCAAGATGCCCTGGCTTTGAGCTGTGTCAGTGAGCCTCTGTGCTTTATCTTAGTGCAATTTGTGCATCTGTTAGGTATGAGGGAAGCATAGAAGAGCTTGTGGGGTCTTACACTTTGAATAAATTTGGTGTAATAAGTGTTTCTATCCTAGTGAATGAAGACACTGTGCATGCACTGAGCCTGCCTGGTCTACCATGCACACTACTTACAAGCAGAGAGAAAGAACTGCTGAAATTAATACTGGTCGTGCTAGTATCAAATGGTCTCTGTAGTGGGCATGCAGTCATGGAGAAATGAAAGGAGTGCTGCTCTAGTGTATTGGCAGGTGTATAAAGTGCAACATTCCATTCTCTTATAACAATAGTGAAGGAGAAATTAAGTCAGTGTTTTTCAATAAGTGAAACTGCCCTATGAACACATTACTTCTACTTCATATAGTCTGTATATTTATCATATTGACAAGGAAAACCTTCTGAGATGCCCTCAATTAATTAGAGCCGGCCACAGGAAGGAAGGGAGGGACAAGAGAGGTGAGCAGCTACAGGGAAGAACCAGAAAGACTCTGCTTTCATCCCCGAGTTTCTGTGGAGACAGAGCATCTTCCATGTGCCCGTCTCTGAGACTGTCGAAGGGAAAAGCCAGGTGCCGCGGGTCTTCAGGGACCTCTGCTCTGGGCTGCCCCAGGAGCCTTCAGGAGGGCTACCATCATCCAGGTAGAGCACCAAACCCTTCTTCTGAAGGACTAAGTCTCTGCCCAAGAGCCAACCCAGTTTCGCCTGCATCCACCCTCTTATCTCACCCACCCCCTAATCTACAGCCAATGCTAATTCTTTCAACACAACTTTCATCTTTTGTCCCCAAAGAAGAGCCCATCGACTGCAGGACGCAGACTTGCATTTTCCCTGTAGACCCGGTTCATCCCCAGGACCTGGTCCTTTGCAGACAAGCATTTGGCTTCGTGAGCCCTTTCTTTTAAGGAGCTTTTGGCTATGGAAGTTTTTTGGCAAACAGTGTCGTGCTGCTTTTACCATATGCCTGTGTTATTTTGGGTTGTATATATTGTTTGGTATCATTTGGTAGGGTGATTGGAATCTGGGAATGCTCCCAATGTTTTCATATAGGCCTGGCTGGTGTGGCTCAGTGGATTGACTGCCAGCCTGTGAGCCCAAGTGTCATCAGTTCGATTCCCAATTAGGGCACATGCCTGGGTTGTGAGCCAGGTTCCCCAGGAGGGGGCACACAGGAGGCTATCCCACTTTGAGGTTTCTCTTTCTCCCTTCCCCCTCTCTAAAAATAAATAATCTTTAATATTTTTGATATACATTTACATTAATTTCTTTGCTCTCTGCGGTTTCAGTTGAAGAAAGCCGCATATGAGCACTGTGCTTGCACGTGGCAAGGAAACCTGTATGGAACACATGCGGGCTGAAGAGTGTGTGGAGAGCAGCTCTAAAGCATCACAGGTTAGGAAAGGTTGACACCGCAAAGCTGTCAAAAGGGGAAAGATGAGAAAGGTGAGTAGTTCAAAGAGTTGGTGAGGACTTGAGAACACACCTTCCGTTGGGACTGGTGTGAGTGTGAGTTCGGAACAGCAGTGTGGTCGTGTGCACGGGAGCTGTGTACCCTTTCCCCTTGTCCCTCCATAGTACACCCGGGACTGTGTCACAGGACCAACACCCCACACAGGCCCGGAGAGCGTGTACGTGGTGACGTTCATCATGCCCCTGCACGTCACACGGGGGGCTGGAAGCCACCGCGAAATTCAGCGGTAGGTGAGTATTGGTACCAAACGCGGTGGATTCTCACTGCAAAACACGTGCAGCAGCTAGAGGAGAGAGACAAGCCACGGGTACAGGAACGCTGACTTTAAAATCATAGTGATGAGTGAATAATGGAAACAGAAATATGTGTCTGAGTATATCATTTATATGTATCAAAAGCGCAGTCTCCCATTCAAATCCTACTCATTTACACGGATGCATACATAATTTTCACAATATTGAAAAATTAGAATGAGGCAAGAGAAGAAGTGGTTGGAGATAAGACAACATAATAGAATGGAATGAAATGAATAAAACACCATGTTTTTCTAAGCATGAAGTATGATAACTTGCTAAGGACTCAGCACGTGTCATGTAAACAAAGATAAAAAGGTGGGTTTTCCAAAATATCATCCAATGACTACTTCTATGTGTTTATTCTTCCACAGAAATCTTGAAATCTTTCATTCACATATAGTTAAATATTTTCTTTGAAATCTTTTATTAATAAACACATTGAACATTCTGTTCACTGGAGATTTACTTTGGAATAGAGAGTGAGGGAGGGAGCCACCCATGTTTATCCCTAGGAGTAGCCAGTTGATGCTGCACGTATTTACTGAATAATTATCACTGTTGTACACTAAATTCCAATATGCTCTTAAAATGATTTCAACAATTCCTGGCTGGCGTAGCTCAGTGGATTGAGCGTGGGCTGCGAACCAAAGTGTTGCAGGTTCGATTCCCTGTCAGGGAACATGCCTGGGTTGCAGGCCATGATCCACAGCAAACGCACATTGATGTTTCTCTCTCTCTCTCTTTCTCCCTCCCTTCCCTCTCTAAAAAATAAATAAATAAAATCTTAAAAAAATGATTTCAACAGATGTCCCAAAAAAGTAATTTAAAATCATTAACAAAAAGTTACCGCAGTATGTCTAATATTTGGAAATGAAACAGCAATAAACATCTAAATACCCATGAGTCACAGAAAAAAACCTCAGTGGAAAGTATAAAATATTTTAATTGATTATTAATGAATATTCAACATCTACCTTGAAGGATATGCCCAAAATCATGTGGAGAGATAAACATTCACCTTCAAGTAACCATATTTAAAAAACTACTACCTATAATATTAATGAAGGATCTACTTCAAGAGATGAGAAAACTAATGGAAATTAAGTCCAAAGAAATTAGAAGGAAATAATTAAAAGAATAAACATTCATGATGTCGACATTAAACATTACAAATGATTAATGAGACCAAAATAGATAGCCCCTAATAAGCTTAGCTAATAAACAGAAATGACTGAGGAGTAAATTCATAGTATCTTAAGGTCGGGAACAAAAAAGAACATCACCACAGAATCTGTAACAGTAAAGCGATTCTCATGACAGAATAGGTAACCTTATATTAACACATTTCAAAGTTTAGATAAAAGACACATTCCTTGAAAATCACGATTTTCCACAGTGCCACTGGTCTGGATTCCAGTAGATACTGTAAATCCTACAGAAATTTGGGGCTTGCCACCTTGATACCATTTGCAGGGTACCAGTGGTCCAGGCCACACCAACTATAGGAAAGTTTATTGTATCTTGAACCCCTTACTACAGATGAGAAGAGCACTTGGGCCTCTTTGAGTTTTTTATCCCTAATTTTTTGGATTGATTCTCGAGAAAGGGGAATGGAGGGAGGAAGGGAAGGAGGGAAATGTCTACGTGAGAGGGAAACGTGGCTCAGTTGCCTCTTGCCTGGTCCCTGGAAGGGGACCAAACCCGGAGCCAGGCATGCCCCTGCTGGGGAACAGAACCCCGACCTTTCTGTTTGCAGGCCGGGGCCCAACCCCCTGAACCACACCGGCCAGGGCCGCTTTCGGATTTGAAGACAGTGTAGATCGCTCTTGACGACGCACTCCGCCCATTTAGTCCGGGACTCATGAGTCCCTGGATGTTGAATGGGGCCCCGAGGAGGAGGGGGATCTTGTCCAGGGCAGGACAAAGCTCCTGAAGGAGCTACTGTGCACTTTCGGCCACATGACCCAATGTTGCCAACACACAGCCCGGGCACCTGACCATAGGGCTGGAAATGCCCGTGACAATCCAGCTGCTCAGACTCACTGAGCCATACACTTGGGTGAGTGCTGCAGCATCCGTGCTTTGGCGCAGTCAGAAATGAGCCCAGCAGCGCCCAGGACTCATCAGGAAACCGAGTAGGTGACCCAGGGCCCAATGCATCTCCCTGTGCCCCAGGAATTCAGGTCACAGCTGTGCCTGTGTGCCACGGACAGTGGATGGGGGAGGCCTGCATTTGGACCTGTTCACGGAAGAGCTGCTTCAGTCATCGGCTGTCTCCAGTGGAAGGGCCAGGGCAGGACGGTATAAAGGACAGTGGTGAGGAGAAGTCTGCTTACTGGGCAGCGCGGATGGAAGTGTACTTGGTCCTGAATTGTTTTGAAAGGAAAGTGACCTGAAGCTCTTAAGTCCATACACATCACATAAATGTCCTGTCGTATTTCCAGGCAGTGGGAGTGGTGTGCCGAGTGGGCCAACTTGCTGAAAAGGGCCAGATGGGACAGGGCTTCAGCTGCCTCCCAGTTTGGGTTCTTGGTGTTTCCTTTTTCATTTGTTTGAAGAAGTTGTTTCCCTTTACATATTCTTTGACCCAGTACTGTCCTGATTTCCTTGAACTGTTTCTCTGTGTCTCCTGGTAGCTCACGGAGCCTCCCCAAAGTAGCTATTTTGCATTCTTTTTTTTTTATGTTTTTTTTTTACTTAGCATAGTTTTTTCTTTCTTTTAATATATTTTATTGATTATGCTATTACAGTTGTCCCATTTCCCCCCTTCTCTCCCCTCCACTCTGTAACCCCCTCCCACCCACATTTCCCCCCTTTAGTTCATGTCCATGTGTCATACTTATGAGTTCTTTCGCTTCTACATTTCTCATACTATTCTTGCCCTCCCCCTGTCTATTTTCAACCTACATTCTATGCTACTTATTCTCTATACCTTTTCCCCTCTCTCCTCCTCCCACCCCTCTGCTGCTAACCCTCCATGTGCCCTGATTTCTGTGGTTCTGTTCCTGTTCTAATTGTTTACTCAGTTTCTTTTGGTTTTGCTTTAGGTGTGGTTGTTAATAATTGTGAGTTTGCTGTCTTTTTACTATACATGTCTTTTCTTTATCTTCTTTTCTTAGATAAGTCCCTTTAGCATTTCATAAAATAAGGGCTTGGTGATGATGAACTCCTTTAACTTGCCCTTATCTGAGAAGCACTTTATCTGCCCTCCCATTCTAAATGAGAGCTTTGCTGGATAGAGTAATTTGGGATGTAGGTCCTTGTCTTTCATGACTTGGAATATTTCTTTCCAGCCCCTTCTTGCCTGTAAGGTCTCTTTTGAGAAATCAGCTGACAGTCTGATGGGAACTCCTTTGTAGGTGACTGTCCTCTTATCTCTTGCTGCTTCTAGGATTCTCTCCTTCACTTTTACCTCGGCTAATGTAATGATGATGTGCCTTGGTGTGTTTCTTCTTTGGTCCAACTTCTTTGAGCTTCTTGGGACTCTCTGAGCTTCTTGGATTTCTTGGAAGACTGTTCCCTTTGCCAGATTGGGGAAGTTCTCCTTTATTATTTGTTCAAATACGTGCTCAATCTGTTGCTTTTCCCCTTCTGATTCTGGTACCCCTATAATTTGGATATTGGAACATTTAAAGGTGTCTTGGATGCTCTTAAGCTTTTCCTCAATTTTTTGAATTCTTATTTCATCATGCTTTCCTGCTTGGTTGATTCTATCTTCCTTCTGGTCCACTGTGTTGTTTTGAGACTCAGATTCCTTCCTTTCACTATTGGCTCTCCTCCGTATATCTTCCTGCATCTCTTTTATGGTAACCTGCATCCTTTCATCTCAATTGCGCCTAAAATCAACCAATTCCGTGAGCTTTCTAATCACCAGTGTTTTGAACTGCGCATCTGATAGATTGGCTATTTCTTGGTCGCTCAAAAGGATGAGTCTGGGGGACTGATCTGCTCTGTTGAAAACATATTTTTCCCCTGTCTCTCCTTTTTTTTTTCCCCCGGTCCAGTTGCTCTTGTTACGGTGGGGGGCAGAGCCTTAGGTGTTCACCGCAGCTGGGCACCCCAGTCGCTAGATTGTGACGTTATATGTGGGGGCGGGGGAGGGAGCGGAATGGGAGGGAACAATGGCGGCAGTTCCGTTCTCCTGTGCTCAGACCCTTCTCTGGGCTCCCGGGCTGCGAGTTCTGCCCTGGTCCACAATCGCTACCCCTCTGGGTCTGCCAGCCACAGCTTGTCTACTCAGGGACCCCCGCTGCGTTCTTGCGCCCTGGATGGCTATCGTGCCGATTTCGCGCCAAACTTTCCCCGACCTCCGCTCGCCGCCGACTGGAGCCAGCCCCGCGTCCGCCCAGCTCGTCTTCTCCTACCAGTCTGGATGTACGGGTCTACTTGAACTTCTTGGCTGTCCGACTTCCATTCAGATAAATCCTCTGTCAGTTCTGGGTGTTATTCTGTCTGTAAATTATTGTTGTAAATTATTGTTGTTGTAATCTTGGTTGTGCGAGGATGTACGGTCCGTCCACCTATTCCTCCATCTTGCCGGAAGTCTCCTTGAATTCTTCATTATGAAATTAACAGAACCTCACGCCCTTCGCGTTGGTTACTGGAAGATTATGGGGACCCATCGGTAGTGTCACGTGCCCTGGATTTCTCATGTTCCTTGAAGGTTTCCATTCTGTCTTTGCGCTGGAAACAGCAGTCACCTCCTCCAGCGTCCTCTGACTCGGGCAGAGAAACGCCAGAGGACGCAGGTTTTCTCTCTCAGACCCTGTGCACCCCCGTTGCGCGCTTCCTGCGCCCTCTAGTGGCGGAACTCTGGAGCTCGCCTGCCTTCTCTGGTCTCGCAATGAACCAAGCAGGTCTAGGGCTGACAGCCTCTCTTCAGTTTTCCCAAAGGTGGCGCTCAAGCTCAAGTTCGAGGTTTTCCTCTGGCTTGCAGGTCCCAGCCAGCTTTCCACCTGTGCTCACTGTCTGTCACAGACTAGAAGTACCTCATTGTCAGCGTCCACACAGCTAGGGGAGCGGTGCTCACGCAAGCACTCCTGCGCCTCCAGCATCCCACATCCCATCCCCCGCCCCCTCCCACCCCCACCCTCCTGGAGAAATCACAGGCCGGGAAGATCTCTCCTGACCCTCAGCTGTGCTGCCTTCGGGGCAGGGATCAAGCAAAGAAACTCAAGCTGTTTCTTTCTTTTGCCAATGCATCCAAACCCTTTTTTTTTTTTTAATCAAATGGAAACCTAGACTTCCAGAAAGGCTCTTCTTGTCCGTTGGTGATTGTCTTAGAGCAGTATGTTTTCAGGGGCTGGAAGATCACAGCCAGGAGGGCTTGAGCCGATTCATAGGGCACTGCGGGATCCACAGCAGGTCCATGAGCCTCTTACCTGACAGACAGGTGGTTGAGGCTCCCCCTGGGTCCATGGGTGCTGGGTCCCATGGCTCCCAACAGCCTACTTCTGTGTGCGTGTGGTGGGGGCCAGTTTACTGTTGCTTAGGGCAAGACAAAGACAGCTTATCCCTCCACGATGCTCTTGTCACTGCTGGGGAAACTGATTTGGGGCCCGTGTGCCTGGCAGTGTTGCTGGGGAAGGGGAAGGACAGACTGGCAGGCAGGTCTGGGCACGGGCGGGCAGGAAGGAGCCCACAGCCGGGATGAGGCCTGCAGGCGGGGCCAGGGCTGAGCGTGTGGGCCACAGGACGTCTAAGGGAAGGGATGGCAGTTGTCTTAAACTAAGACACAGCCCAGACAGAGGAAGAAAAGGACTTTCAGTATGTTTATTCTTTTTCAAACTATTTTTACATTATACAGATTCATTTACTCAACAAATACTTATTAAGCACCTACTATGTGTAAGATGCTGCTCTGGCCACTTCAAATACATCAGAGAACAAAGAATTTATCTGTCTTCATGGAGCTCATGTTCAAGGATGGCACAGGTTTGGTGTGAAGCTTTGAGAAAACATCAAACCCTGTAAGGAAGGAAACCAGCATTCTCTCATCCCAGCATCAGGAGACCGCCAGTGTTAGCATTTTGTTGCATTTTTTGTGCACTTCTCGCTAAGCCTGTGCTCACACATCTCTACAGTCTAAAGTTTGGGGATTTATTGTACCCGTGATTTACGTAGTGCTGTAGGGACTGTGAAAGGACAGGAAACTGTCTAACCCTCTTCATCAAAAGTGCTCAGTGGTGTTCTAGAAATTGTATTCCTCAACGGTCTGAGAATTATTAGGGGATGAAAATCCCCAAGACTTTGTAACATACTGATGAGATGCATGTGTGTGACCGAGAGAAAAGTGTGGGTGGGGGGGAACAAAAGAAATCCTTTTCCGGTGTATGACTCATTCCACTGGTGGGCAGATGTAGGTGTCAGTGACCAAGAGCACAGTTTCGGTGAGAGGAGTAGATGTGACGAGCAGAAGAGGGAGCTTTGAGGCATCCCCAGGGCCTGCCACCAGCCACCAGCTCGGAGCCGACCAGCAAGGTCTGGGCTGGAGACACAGGGCTGGACTGTTCCTTGAGCAGGACCAGGGGTGAGACGCCCTAGCTGGGCGTGTGGAGTGGAGAAGGGTGGGCAGCTCATCCCAGGGATCTCACACTGCCCCAAAGCCGTGGCCTGGGGCTTCCCAGTCTGGGGGAGCCTGAGATGATTCTAGGACATTCTAGAGTTTTCATCTACTCTGGCATGCACCTCACACGGCTCCAAAGTTCTCTGATGGAGTCATCCCTTGGGCTCAGCCCTAAGGAAATGGGGGGAAGGGATCAGAAATTGAGGGAGAGATTTTCTGTGTTTATTTCCTCTCTCCCCCTCCACACACACGTACTTTGTTGAATTTGACTTAGATTTTTCCATGTAAGAATGCTTAATGATTCCAGAGAAAGGAAGTTAATGTCAGAAGTTGCCAGACGGGAGGGGAAAGGAGAGAGGGGGCGAGGAGGTGAGGGGAGTAAGAAGCACCCCTGGGTGGCTGCAGGAACAGCCGTGGGGGTGCAGCGCAGCGGGGGAAGTGAGGCAGCCAAGGAGCTCACACACGTGACCCGTGGGCATGAACGAAGGTGGGGGGACTGCCTGAGCAAGTGGGGGTGCTGGGTGGGGGGAGCACAGGGGGGCAATCAGGACAGCTGTAATAGCATAATTAATGAAATACAATTTTAAAAGGAATGCTTAGTTATTGCAGGAAAACATCAGGGAAAACTGTGCATTGGAAGTTGAGCAGCAGCATTGTGAAGACTCCAAATTTACCTGGTTGATGCTTGCTCTTGAACATGGAAATTATCAAGTCATGAGACATCCTCACATTTACTGGGCCATTTAACATCTCTGTGAGTCCACTTCCATCGGTGGCCACTGTCCTTCACAAGCAGACACACTTTAGGCACAAACTCACCCACGTGTGTATTACAGCTTTCAAACCCCTAGTGATGGGAGAGAAGGATCTTTTCCCGGACCCTGCTCGGGTTCTCCAGCAGGGCCCTGTGAATCAGATGGCCCAGAGACCCACTGCCCTGTGACAATGTCCAGCACAGACCTCAACCTAGACAGGGAGGCAGAGGGCTGTGGGCGGAGCTCCCCGCCCTCTGTCCTGAGAGAGCCCCCCCCCCCCAGGACCCTGACCCCAGGAAAGGACAAGCTCCTGTGCTGAGTTTCCCTCCTTTTCCGCCCTGTTCACACCCCAGTGTTTTCCTCTCCAGGGCGCCTCCCACTACGCTCTCCTTGGTCCTCCTCAGGTGAGCCTCCACACCTGGCTGGGAGCAGAAGGGTGCTGATGGCGGCACCTGGGGCAGGGGAAGGGCCGCTGAAGATCCAGGTCCTCGCAGCTGCAGGAGGATCTAACTGCCGCCTTGTTGGGCAAAAGGGCGAAGACCAGGACCACCGAGAGGCGCCCCCGGTGGGCAACACCCAGTGGCTTCACCACGTCTGAGCAGAAACAGGCTGAACCCAGTCGACCAGAACAGAGATGGTTCCGGTGGTGAGGACGATGCACGTGATGTGGGGGAAGTCCGACCCATGAGTGTCTGGATGTCATGGGGAGTGAGGCTCCAGGTCCCATACATTTCACCACGCTCCTCCTGATGTTCGCTGAAAGGTTAAAGGGCACAGGCCAGGGGATGTCATCAGAAACGCTTTGATGAGGAAGCAAGGGGCAGGGTTCAGGAGGGTCACCCCACAGAGCTGCTGCCAGCAGGGGGAGAGGGGGCCCAGGCAGGGGAGGGAGTGAGCTGTGCAGAGAAGCCCCTGCTGGCACCGAGAGGAGCTCCAATTGCACTGAGCGCAGGCGCCTCCTTCAGCACGGAGCAAACAAGAAAGGTGACTGAGAGGAACTCCAGACTCCAGCCAGATGCCTTCTCGTAGCCACGGGGGATGTTTCTGAGACTTTCCCTTAGAGCCTATGGTATACCCTAGCATTTTGGGGGGCAGTTGGTATTTTTAAGATTTATTCATTTAGTTTGAGAGAGAGGGTAACAGAAGGAGAAAGAGAGGGAGAGAAGGCTCGATGGGTTGCCTCTGGCTGCCCTGAAACGGGGACCGACCCTGCATCCCGGGCATGTGTCCCGAGGAGAAGGGGACCAGCGACCTTTCAGTTCCCAGGAAGACACACAGCCCACTGGCCACACCAGTCAGGTGCCTTTGCTGTGGCGGCACCGAGCCTTCTTGGGTGAGTGCGTCTCTGGAGCCAGACTGGGGAAGTGACTTGTTCTGTTTCTCAGAAAGGAAATGGGGTTGTTTAATGTAGCAGTCCACCTCCCCAAATAACCCCAGACCACAGAGACTCAACAGTAACTTTTTCTGAGAAAGTTGTTCACTCAACTTTTCTAAACAGCAATAAAACTTTATGAGTAACATAGAGTAATTGCAAATCTTCTGCCATCTCTGCATTCTGTTCCCGCCTGGTCTTAGGGAGGGGGGCGGGGCCCTGAGCCTCCCTCCCCTGGCCTCCGGAAGTGCTTGCAGCTGAGAACAGGGCAGAGTCGGCGCCCCTCCCCCGGGGCTGAGCTCGGTCTGGCTGGGAGGGGAGACCCTTGTATTTCTAACCACCCAGCAGCTCAGAACCTGAGATGGACAGAGGAAGGGTGACACCCATGTTGGCCCAATTCTTTATTTTGCAGTATTTTATATTCATTTCACCAATTTCAATGTCTTTCTTTGCATTACTTTCTTCATGGTTATGATGATCAGGCATGTCTTCTACCCTTTCCCTTAAGTGAGCTGTTCCCTCTACAGTTGTTCTGAATCCTGTAGAGACCAGTGAAGCCCAATGTCCAACTACCGCTGCACTGCCCAGCTTTTGCCCAGCAGTGGTTTCGAATCCTAATCCTTGACTCGCAGAAGCCAACCACGGTTGAGTTGTGTCAGGACTTTACACACCACTACGAGGAAAAGCTGGTACTAAAATCATGCACTAATGGTAGGAAACCACCTACATGTGTGTCAAAGATGAGGATTTGAGAAAAGGAGATGACTCTCAGAATGAATTAAATGTAGGAATACATTGTGCATTCCTTCATTTTCATCCCTTAATGTCCTTGAATTTTGTTTACCTCCTGAAAACAGCACAGAGCTTACACTGTAATTATGTTAACTATTTATTCCATCACACTTGTCTTCTCTCCCGGTAGTGAGGGAGTTCAGAAGCAGCCTCTCCCAAACCTGTCACCTTGGACTGTTTGGAGCTGAAGGCGATCAAAGCCCAGCAGATTCAAGAAAAACTTGGGCCCCTCCCTCAGCTACCTAAAAGTATTAATGGGCCTGGTTCAGGATACTTACCAGGTCCACCTTTCTCTCTGCACGGCCTATCTCCATGGCAGGGCAAACCACTCACTGACCCGTGAACCCCTCCCTCCCCTCGGAGGCCCCAGGACGCTCGCCCATTCCTTAGCTCAGGAAGGCCCCTGAGCCTCCCTGGCCTGACTTGGCCCCTGAGGAGCAAACCCTTCGAGGGAAACGCCGTCTGGGGGAAGAGACAGCAAACGCCTTTGCAGGCTGCACTCCCAGGGTCTCGCTGCCACGCGCAAACCAGCGTCTGTGGCTGCCTCCCCGGGCTCCCAGCGCGGACAAACCTCCCCCCGCCGCTGAGCGGCGTCTGCTGCGCTCACAGCGCCGCCCCGCGGGCCGGGCGGCCGGGGAAGGAAAGGAGAAGCGGGGCCAGAGCGCAGCCCGCCCCCGGGATCCGGCTGCTGCCCGGGGCGCCCCAGAGGGCCCCAGCCTGCGGGGCGGGGAAGACGGAGAGCGGGGTGACCACGGAGACCCACCCGGCTGGCCGCCACCCCCGGGGCTACAAGGAGAAACTGCGAGCCAGGTGGGCTGCGCTCCAAACCGCGTCTGACAAGGCGCCGGCGCGCGGGGAGCGAGAACAGGCCGAACACGCGGCGCATCTGACGGTGCCGGGGCCCCGCAAAGAGCACGCAGCGGGGTGGCTCCAAAGGGAAACCTTTCTCTGCGCGGTCGGGGGTGCTGCCGCCCAAAAAACTGCGGACCCGGGGACTTGAGCGGCGCTAACCCGAAAGCCAGGGCTCCCAGGACTGACAAGAACACAAAATGTGGACCAGGCTGGGGAATCCCCGCAGCGGATGTCGCACAGCATCCCGCAAACTCACTTCGTGGAAATGACTGGGCCTGAGGCCGCCGCTGTCAACCGATCCTCCGGCTTCTGCAAACCGCAGCTGCCAAAACCAATCGCTGCAAAGGTCAGCGCGCTTCCTCTGTCTCCTCCTCACACCCTGTGCGTCCTGCTGGCTTTCAGACCTCTTCGGGTCCGGGAAGGAGCCCTAAACACTCTTTCAAGGCTGTGCGGAGAGGAGCCCTGCCGCCCCCCAGGCTGGTGAGTAGCGGTGCCGGTGCCCCGGAGCCCACCGCCCTCTCAGCTCCCCCGGGGCCTCGGGGTTGGAGGGTGAAGCCCCGCTGGGAGCTCCGCTGTGTTCGCGTGGACTCTCTGGTGTGGCTGAGGCAGTTTTGTTGAAGTTGCTCAGTAAACCACCCTTTCGGGTGACAGCCCCGGGGGACTGTGACAAACAGGGTCCGCCTGAGTTTTCGTGCTTTAAGAAGTCTAACAGCGAAGGGGAGCGGGCGCGAAGGGGAGCGGGCTGTCTCCACCTGGGCCGAAACCTGGACCAGGTCCCATGGCTTTTGGGGCCGTGGGTGACGTTCTGGATAGTTTGGACTCGTAGTGGCCGCTTCGGGGACACGTTCACCTACACAATGTCGTCCGCCAGGGCTGCCGGTGACACAGAGGACCCCAGAAGCTCCGGGAGAAAATAGAATGCATTCCGTGATGCGGGTGAGGAGACTTTGAAAAGACAGAACAACTCCAAAAATAGCTCCTCTAGAGGAATCCTTGTGGTGCAGAGTTTTAACAATCTTGAGTGCAAAGCTCTAGCCTCGGGAGCAGGTCCCATTACTTGTCCATCTCCCGGGAACCCGGTCAGGCTCCGGCGATTCTTCTGAGTTTTGTAACACGGTAGCTGACACTGAATAGAAGATTTCAGTGAAATCTTTATCAAACAGTATTTCTGTTTGTGTCTGTCTACAAGTTGATGTGAATGTATGTATGTATATTATGTATATGATGTTTTAAAAGAATTCTATATATTGGCTTAAAAAAAGAAGCCCCTTATAATTTCATTATGGGCTAAACCTCAGAAATAATGACACTAATTCTAATATTTTGAAGTTCACATGACCTGGAATGATCTTTGATAAATATCAAGGAGTCTAAGTGTCCTGGTTTAACCGAAGCAGGCTTGTTTCCACAGTGGTTGATGCTACATGTAACCCAAACAAACACATTTTTTCCTGCCGGGGATTGCTCGTTCAGTCAGCTTCTGCATTCTCTAGCTTACCGAATCTGCCAGCCAAAAGAAAAAGAAATTGAGATGATAGCTCCCTGTTTAATGTCTGATCCATTGCTACTCATTAAATGACTTGTAACTAAAACAGATATAAGTAAGTCAAAAGTTTGCAGTGTTAAATTAAATGATGCATAGTCACTGAATATGGAGGTCACTCTCCAACAAGCTGTTACACTGCAACATTATTGCTGAATAGAAGTTTAGGTTGATGCAGGACAGGTAACTAAAAAATGACGAATTCAGAACAGTGTTATCCACCACTAACAAAGTCAAGAAAATGGGTATACTGAAACGAAATACAAAAAAGTGAGCACAGAGCAGGGAACAATCGTTCCGACAGAACGATAAACAGAACAGACAGAACGATGTACAGGACAGACCAAAGGACATACAGGACAGACAGAGCGATATAAGGAGAAGCTTTCGCAAACCCTACAGAGAACTAACCCTGCCGAGCGCAGAGAGCAGCCAGCGGTGCAGGGACTGCGAGGAAGCACAGGTCTCCGGGAAATCGGCTTGCAGCCGCTGCCCCCTCGGGCTCTGCGCCCAGGGCCACAGCGCAGGAGAGACCCCGGAGAAATCAGCCGCGCTGGGCCAGAGAGCGGTGGCAGAGAGACAAGGGGTGGGCACTCCCCAAAGACCAGGACCCCTCTAGGGGCAGGCAAGTGCGCTTCTAAAGAGCACAGTGAGCTGCCTTGTGAAACATGTGGGTGAGCGGAAGGACCGGTGTTCTGTGGCTAACGCTTCTTACTGCATGAAAAGCACCGTGAGTTACTTCTTGAAAACTGCAGTAATATAGAATTCAGCTACTGTGTAATGTAACCTATCATTCTCACCTAAGGTGTTTTATTTTCGAATAATCACATTTTTAATTTGTACTCTTTGTTAAATGTTTCTTCCTTTCTTTCCACTCATTATTTATATAGTTTATTTATATTTTACAAATCTATTTTTATTTATTGTCAATATTTTATTTCTATTTTACTTACTTTTAATTTAATCCTTTGCACAAATATAGTTTGGTTGTACAGTTATTTTCATTATTTCTGTTCTATGAATTATGTCTTTCATCTTTTAAATTTTATGTTACAGAGATGATTTATTATTTAATTTATAAAGATAATGTTTAAGTCATTTATATTTTATTTAGAGAAATAACTTTCAATTATATTTTAAAATATCTAACTTTTAAAAAGAATTTTAAAGACTTTATTTATTTATATTTTTAGAGAGAGGGGAAGGGAAGGAGAAAGAGAGGGAGAGAAATATCAATGTGTGGTTGCCTCTCCGGTGCCCCCGATGGGGACTTGGCCCCCATCCCAGACATGTGCCCTGACTGGGAATTCAACTGGCAACCCGTTGATTCACAGCCCTTGCTCAACCCACTGAGCTACACAAGCCAGGGCTAAATATTGAACTGTTAAAGATTTACTTTTGTTTAGTGCATTCTTAAGATAACATATTGTTTGATAATATTGCAGTATACCTATTTGTATTTTTTAGATTCTTTAAAATTTCCTTTACTTTTATCTTCTGTTATAATATGGGTTTATTTAATATGAAATTTTAACTTGCATAGTTCAATGTATTTTTATTTTCATTAAAGAAAGATAACAATATTTACATGTTTTACTCATTGTATTTGTTTCTACTTTACTTTTTTATGATGCTTTAAAATTTTATATTATTATTGTGTTTACTTTTTACTCTTTTCAATTTTTCAATTCATTGATTAATAATATTAATGACAGGGTTCCAATATTTGCACCTTAAACTCTGTAAATACTAAGTAATGTAATTTGCTATTTGTTTTGTTAGGTGCAGACATTTATTTTCATATTAATCAAAACTTTTTATCTTCAGTATTATTTATACTGTAAACCAGGCTATAATTTATACCTTTATAAGAACATAACAATTTGGTAAGTTTAATCATTGATACAATGTTTGAAAGGATTATAATGATATGTACTTTTAAGTATTAAATATTTCTGAATAACTTTCTGTTTGAAGCGTTTTTATTTACAAAATTTATAATTATAATATCAGTTATCTTAGAATTTTACAGTTTTTATATTATTTTTAGACACTAAATTTTAAATATTTTATTTTCATCATTTTGTACTTTAAAATTGTATTTTGACTTCATATTTATTGTGTGTATTCATTTAATTTTTCTTTTAAACATAAGAAGAAACTACATGAAATTATTTTATCACATTTCTATAATTTTTCATTTCAAAGATATTTTTATAAAACCAATTTACTTTTATTTTCAATAATTTTATTATTACACTTTCTATTTAATGTTTTCATTTTATTTCATTTTGCTCTTTCTCATGAAATCTAGTACATGAAACCCAGCACATTTAATCTCGTTATTAAACCTGGACTGGGAGCTGCACTGAGGAAATTGTAAGTAGGTGTGAGCAGCAGATCCTGCCATTGAAGGTCCCACAGGGGCTGAGGCAGGACCGCCCAGAAGCCACAGAGGACCCCACAGGATGGGCGGGGGTGGGGGGGCTGGGAGGAGGGTGCTTCCTGGAGCCACCACATTTGCTACTGCAAAACCGGTTGTCACTACCGTTAAGAAATGGCTCAGCCGGATTCACTCAGACTCAAAGATCTCGAACTCACGATTAAACCCTGATGCTGGGGCTAAACCCTGACGGATACAACTAAGCAACCACAGTCCACCCTACACCCGTACTTGCTACCTACAGGACCTGCAGTGGCTGAGACTGTCACAGTGAAGTTCCCCAACTGGGCAACCTGCAACGTAGAAACTGTCCCATAGGTGCAATTAGGCATCCTGTTCCCTAACAATGAGTGACTCCGTGAAAGCAGTGGCATTGCCACCGAGAAAATCTGCCCTTGGAACAAGGGGCTGTGTGGACACCAAGAATGTTCCCCCTGGTGCCAAGGAGTGAGAGGCACGGGCATCCCGCAAGTGGTGGCAGCAAATGGTGCTGCCAAGCACACGTATCCCTCTTGGTGCAAATAACAGTGCTGGCAGGGAGATGGTGTCCGCATTCAGGAGAAGTTTCCATTTCCCTGACAGGACAGAATGTTTACAGTGGGTGAGCCTCAGCATTCAGGTCTACAGAGAGGTGTCACCTGGAGTCCTAAGAGGAAGCAGGGGGAGGTGGGCTGGCTGGGGTGGCAGAAGCCAGATGAAGGGATTGTAGGAGGAGGTCCCGAGGGAGAAAGGCTGCACTGGGAGACACCTGGGGGTTCAGTCTCAGTGAATTGCTCTGACCCAGAGGAATCTCGGCAGTTGGTTGAGTAGAAGAATCGTCGTAGTGGACACTTATTGAGCATTGGCACTTTGCTGGACACTTTTGACATCAGGGTTTCTCACCTGGATATGCTTCTCTAGTTCAGATGCATTTGATAATGTTACACAGACACCACAGGCCCCAAATGCTGTCACTGTTGTTAAGAGCCGATGATACTGAGCCTAGCCTTAACCCCTGATTTAACTGCAATATCAACCTTTCCAAGAAATACAGTCTCAGTCACCAGTTCAGAATTCCCTGGCAAGCACCAGGTAGGTAACCTGTCACAAGGAACCTCTGCATCTCTGCCCCTCCCCCCAGGGAAGATGGATCTGCATAGAAAAAATGTTTCTGTTCTCCCTCCTCCCCTCCAAAGAAGTCGTCCTGGTCTGAAAATGATCCTTTCTTTCCTTAGCCTAATACCTCCTCTGTCCCACCCCCTTCCTAGGAAAACCTGTCATTTTGGATAAAGCCTGGGAGTGCCTTTCTCCTTGCTAGATGGGATGCCGCCTGGTTCATGAAACTTTGAACAGAGCCAATGAAATCTGTCAGTTCACTAGTGGAATTTTGTTCTGTGTCCCCAATAGGTAAGAGCCTGGATAAGTCACCAGTTTGGAATTCGGATGAGGAAGTAGCATGCCCGCTCCAGATTCTGGATGCTGAAAGCCCACTCTACAGAGGACTCGTGGCTGATTGGCCAGAGTCCCTGGCACCGAGGCCTTCCCACTGGACCCCAGCTGGCTTGCACCAGGCCACCTGGTTGTGTGCGCTGGGAATGAGATTTGGGGAGAGCTACAGGAAGAAGGGGTGTGTTCAGGAGAGTGCCTTCTGGAGAGAGGAGCTCTGGGCCATAGGGGGCTAGTCCCTGTAGGTGGGTTTGGGGGTCTGCAGCAGGGAAGGCAGCAGGGTCATGGGGAGGGGACTGGAAGGCCACCGGGATGGACCGGACAGGGAACAGGTCAGGGAGCAGAAGCATGTGTGGGCTCAGCGGAGCTCTCAGGGCCACAGGCTGCCTCTCTGCGGAACCCTTGGAGGCCCAGAGAGCCGGTCCCAGTTTGATGACCCCCTAGCCTCCCGACCCCACCCCAGTGTGTGCGGGAGACCCCACCACCTGCCCATCCACCAAAGTCACCCCACTGAGGAGGACCCTCCCAGTCTGCCCCCCAAAACTGCAGCAGGGACACAAAAGAAAGAGGGTGGACTTTTGTGTAATTTATTAGGTATGCCAAAGAAAATCTCACCAAAGTCTGTGAAGGTAAATGCCTTACACGAACGTTAAACTGAGAAGTGATATTGTAAGAATAATAGGAAACGGGGTATTAGGAAGGCCCTGGAAAGCCACGGGGACGGACTAGTCCCAGAAGGTCCGGCAACAGACAGCCGCCCAGCGCCTCAGAGTGCAGACAGCGCGACGCACCCACTGCAGGCAGCCCCGGGAAAAGGGCGGCGGGCGCCACCCAGCGGGGCCCCGAGCTGGGCGGCACTCTGAAGGTTGCGCGCTGTCACAGGGCTGGCTGGGCTCCCCTGCGTCTTCGCCATCCGGCGGCAGGGCCACGGGGAGATGTTGGGAAGCGGTGTCCTTTGCGGGCTCGGGAGCTCCGGCAGGTTCTGGGGGCGTCCTCCAAGTCCCCGCCCCGAAGCCCGGACTGGGCTGCGCTGCGCTTGGCTCCCGGGGGCTCTGGGCTCCGCTTAAGACTCTGTACCGCTCGTAGACCGAGGGCAGCTGCCAGCAAGGACTGGAAAGCAGTTGCCCGTGGTAAGCGTCAGGGTGGCCTGCGGACTCTCCCCATTCGGGGTAGAGGGGCAGCGGCCAGGGCCCGGAGTCTTCGGAGATCTCCATCCACGGAGGCTGCGGCTGGGGCTGGGGCGCCGCGTCGCGGTCGTCCCGAGGCAGCTTCACAGCGTCGGGAAAGGGCTGCTCCCTCACACGCACCTCGGACCAGGAGGACACGGGCGTCCGAGCTGATGCAGGAGGCAAAGCCTGCAGGGGCCGGCGCAGCCTGGGTGTTTCTGCTGTCCTGGTGGGGGGCGGATGCAAGCCAGAGGTCAAAACATCGAGTAATTGAAAATTGTGTCACCCACCCCGAACAAAGTCAAGAAACATCGGTATACCCAAATGAAATAAGAAGAAATGAGCACAGAGCAGAGAACAGTCATTCCGTGAGAACGATATACAGGACAGATGATATGCATAACACACAAAATCATATACAGAACAATATAGAAAACAATATACCGAACAGAATGATATGCATAACACACAAAATGATATACCGAATGATTACAAAATGATATACAGAACGATATACAAAATCATATACAAAACAGGACCATTACAGAATTGTATAGCGAGAACCTTTAGAAAACCCTGTAGGGAACTAACCTGCAGAGAGCAGCCCGGGTATTTATGCTCTCCTGGGTGGTGGGCGGATGCAAGCCAGATCTAAAAAAGAAACAAAAACGAGTAATTCAAATCGGTGTTACCCACCACTTACAAAGTCAAGAAAGTCGGTATACCCAAATGAATTGTGCAGAAATGAGCACAGAGCAGGGAACAATCATTCTGCCAGAACGATATACAGAACAGACAAAACGATATACATAACAGACAAAACGATATACATAACAGACAAAACTATATACAGAACGATATACAACACACACACAACGATGTACAGAACGATATAGGGAGAACCTTTAGCAAACCCCGGAGAGAACGAACCTGCAGGGAGCAGCCCGGGTATTTATGCTGTCCTGGGTGGTGGGCGGATGTAGAAAAAAATGAGCAATACAAAACGATGTTACCCACCACTAACAAAGTCTACAAAATCGGTATACCCAAATGAGATACGAGAAAATGAGCACAGAGCAGGGAAGAATCGTTCTGTCAGAACGATTTTCAGAACAGACACAACGATATACATAACAGAGAAAACGGTATACAGAACGATATCCATAACAGAGAAAACGGTATACAGAACGACATCCACATCAGGCAGAAGGAGACACAGAACGAACGATACAGCCCGAACCTTAGAGAGAACTAACCCTGCCGAGCGCAGAGAGCAGCCAGCGGTGCAGGGACTGCGAGGAAGCACAGGTCTCCGGGAAACCAGCCCCCAGCCGCTGCCCCCTCGGGCTCTGCGCCCATGGCCACAGCGCTGGAGAGACCCCGGAGAAATCGGCCGCGCTGGAGCCGGAGAGCGGTGGCAGAGAGACAAGGGGTGGGCACTCCCCAAAGACCCGGACCCCTGCAGGGGCAGACGAGTGCGCTGCCTTGTAAAACATGTGGGTGAGTGGAAGGACCGGTGTTCTGTGGCTAACGCTTCTTACTGCATGAAAAGCACCGTGAGTTATTGAATACTGCAGTAATATAGAATTCAGCTACTGTGTAATGTAACCTATCATTCTAACCTAAGGTGTTTTATGTTTGAATAATTAAATCTTTAATTCAAGCTGTTGGTTTCAAGCAGGAGCCTAAATCAATGTCTTCCTATGGTCTGTTGGCCATTTCAGAACTTAGGAAATGTAATGGTCAATTCATTAGAAAGAAACATCTAAAAAGAAAAAAAGAGAAAGAATAAAAAGGAGAAAAAAGAGAAAAAAGAAAAAGAAGAAGAAAAAATTTTAATCATAATTTTTCTTGAAGATTTCTTCCCCTCTATTTATTCACTTTTATATTCTTTATTATATATTTTAGAAAACTATTTTCTTATCATTACATATTTTATATCGGTATTACCTTTTAATATTTAATTCAATTATTTGTATGACTTAGTTTTTCATATATTTATTTTTATTTATGTCATATGAACTATATATTTTATTGTTTAAATATTTATGTTACACAAATGATTTATTATTTAATTTATATACGGAGCATATTTAAGGAATTTATATTTTGCTTGTTAGTATAAAAATTTTAAATTATATTTTCAAATTATAAGTAAATATTTTACATTTTAATTGTATTACTATATTTTACTCAATTATGTTTTTAAATTATAAGTAAACTCATTTATATTTTACTTGTTAATATAAAGAATTTTAAATTATATTTTTATATGTCTAACTTAAGAAGATTTGCTTACATTTAATGTATTTTAAAGGTAACATTTTATTTGAAAATATTGCAGTAAAATTATTGTATATTTTTAGGTTTTTTAACATTTTCCTTTTTCTTTCCTATTATTTTATAATAATATAACTACTATACATTTTAAACTACTTAGTTTAATATATTTTGATTTTTAAAGATAATATGTGTGTATTTTATTAGTTACAGTTATTTATTTTTAATTTTGTATGATCCTTTAAAATGTACTTTATGACTATGGTATTCATTTTTTACTATTTTAAGTTTTAAATTGATTTTTTAATAATATTAATGTCAATTGCCCTGGCTGATGGAACCCAATGGACTGAGCACTGGCTGGGAACCAAAGGGTGGACAGTTCGATTCCCAGTCAAGGCATGTGCCAGGGTTGCAGGCCAGTTCCAGGCAACCACACATTGATATTTCTCTCCCTCTCTTTTTCCCTCCCTTCCCTGCTTGCTAATGGAAATGAATGAAATCTTAAAATAAAATATTAATGATAATTTTTAAATATTTTAAATTTAAAAGCTTGAAATACTAAATAATGTTATGAAGTATTTGTTTTTTAGTTCCTGACATGTATTCTGTTTTTATTCAAATCGTTTTAATTTTATCTTATTTACAATACCTGATAATAATATAACTTCATGGTAAGTTGATTACTCAATATAAGGCTATAAAAGATTATAATGTATAATTTTAAATAACATCCTTCTTATTAATGTTTTCTTTAAAAAATTTTAAGTTACAACATTTCCAAATTATATAATTGGTTACCTTAGAATTTCACTTTTTTATTGTATTTTTCAACATTAAAATGTAAATATGTTCATTACCTTGTACTTTAAAAATTCTTTGACTTTATTTTATTCTTTGTATTCATTTAATTTTTATTTTAAATATAAAAGAAAGTGTTTGAAATGATTTTATCACATTTTTATAATTTTGAATTTAAAAATATTTCTATTTAACCATATTTATTTTTTATTTTCAGTAATTGTATTATTACAATTTTTATTCATTGTTTTAATTCTCGTCCATTTTGCTATTTTCAATGAAACGCAGTGAATACATTTTTAAATTGTTTTTAAACCTAACTGCCAGCTCACCTGGTTAGTGCGCCACCCTGATAGGTCAAGGTTGTGGGATCCATCCGCAGTCAGAGCTGATGCTGCAAGAATCAACAAGTGGCCTTGGTGGGGTCGCTCCGTTGGGTGGAGTGTCTCTGTGCTCACGAAGACTGAGTGTCGCGTTCCCTTCAACGCACACGCCTAGGCTCTGGGTTGGATCTTCCCCCGTCCCCTGGGCGCATGCAGGAGGCAAATGATAGGTGTTTCTCTCTCACATCTCTCTCTCTCCTCCTCTCCCTCTCCCCCACCCTCTCTCTCCCCAGCTCTCTCCCACTCCCTGGCTCTCTGTAAAATCCATTTGAAAAAATATCTTTGGGTGAGGATGAGAAAAGAGAAGAACCAACAAATGAATACACAAGTAATGAAACAAGGAATCCACATTTCTCTCCCTACATCAAATAAGTTTAAATTTGTAAAGAACTGAAATTTTTATTAAAACATACTGTTACAGGTTATATTATGTTACGACTAAAATATCCGTTCAAATTTTAAGAAAGTATTTAAAAGTAAATTATTTTCTTTTTTTAAGATTTTATTTATTTTTAGAGAGAGGAAGGAGGGAGAAAGAGAGGGAGGCAAACATCAATGTGTGGTTGCCTCTCCCACGCCCCCTACTGGGCATCTGGCTTGCACCCCAGGCATGTGCCCTGACTGGGAATCAAACCCCTGACCCTTTGGTTGCAGCCCAAGCTCAATCCAAGGAATGACACCAGCCTGGGCTAAAATAAATTCAATTCTTTTCAATTTTTTCATTAAATTGTGTGTACTTTATTTTTAAATTTCCTTTTACTTACTTTTTAAATTGACAAACTTTTACTAAATGAAATGTTTTTACTAAATTATTTTACTCTGACACTTTTTCTACTTAAAAGATTTCATGAGTATCTAAATTAAATGTTTGTTTATTTATTTTTTTAAAGATTTTATTTATTTATTTTTTAGAGAGGAAGGGAGGGAGAGAGAGAGAGAAACATCAATGTGCGGTTGCTGGGGGTTCTGGCCTGCAACCCAGGAATGTACCCTGGCTGGGAATCGAACATGGGACACTTTGGTTCCCAGCCCGAGCTCAATCCACTGAGCTATGCCAGCCAGGGCTTAAATGTTTATTTATTTAAATTTAAAAGTTTAGCGCTGACCCCTATGTCTCTGTTGCTGAGGCGACCTCCTGAAAAAGCAAAGGATCTTCATTGCATGTCGGGTGACAGCTCATGACTGGGTGGCAGTTCAGTCCTGGGCTGGGGCTTCACAAGAGGCAACGGGTTGATTTTTCTCTCCCATATCCATGGTTCTCTCCCTCTCTTTCTCTCTCCTTATCTCCTATACAGATAAAGGGAAAAATGCTACCTCTATGCCACATAAAAAGCACCACAAGTTATTTAATATTATAGTAATCTATAATTAATCTACTGTGTATCATTCTAACCTAAGATCTTTTATTTTTAACTAATCAGCTTTGTAACTTACAGTTTTTGTTGAATGTTTCTTCCTTTCTTTTTTCATTATTTATATTATTATATATTTTATAAAATTATTCTCTTATTGATTGCTACATATTTTATTTCTATAGCACTTATTTGTAACTTAATTATTTGTATGAATATTGTTGTTACGATCTTGATGTTGCTGATGGATGTTTCTCTTTCATACCGATGTTTTACTCCCTCCTTCTGTCCCTCCTCTTCCTGCTCTCTAAAATTAAACACATAAATTGTTTTCTAAAAACTAGAATAAACAGCCCTGGCTGCTGCAGCTCAGTAGATTAAGCACCAGCCTTTGAACCAAAGTGTCACCAGTTTGATTCCCAGTCAGGGCACGTGCCTGGGTTGTGGGCCAGGTCCCCAGCTGGGGCCCCATGAGACTCAACCACCCACCGATGTTTCTCTCCGTCACTTTGACCTACTATTTCTCTAAAAACAAAGAAATAAAAATCTTTAACAACAATGAAAAATAAATGAAGTGTAAATGTCATTGCTAAATATTTTGAAGTTTTATTTTACTATATTATATTTGTAATGCATTTCACTTTACGTTACCTTATTTACTTGTTTTTCATCATTTTACTGATAAATAACTACTAAAATTTAATATTTGAGAAATTGAACTGTAAATTAAAGAAAATAGGAAAGTAAAAGAAAATCCAATGAAAAATGAAAGTGATAAAAATTATGCATTTCAAGCTATTTTAAAATGTAAAATAAATTTTACACATTCAATATATTGATAAAATATTTTTAGAATAAATATCCTAAGTGTTCACACATAAAATGATAAAAAATTAACATTGAAATTAAGTAAAATAAAACAAACCAGGCCAGGAAATAACCCAATGGACAAAACATATGAGCTTCATTGGGAAAACGAAATCTATCTTATTTCATGAGCACTGGAGATACTTAGGGTTTTTTCCTTCATAAACTTTTCATAATTGCAAAAGAAATTGAAAACCGCAAAGGATGATCACTTTTAAGGAAATCAATGCGTCTGGAAACCTCCATTGCCAGTATTCATCATCACAGGGTTAATCCACTCACTAGAAGGTTCGCTCTAGGAGCCATCCTGGAACTTCCTGCTTTTGAGCTTCATACTAGCCTTCCGTGGCTTTGAGGCAGCCCCGTTCAAGATCAGTTGTTTCTCGCTCCAGGGAATATTCACACACGAAGTCCAGCTCTCTGTATTTTCTTTCCCCCGAACAGTGCACCGTGCCAGCATCTTGCAGAAACTTTTCCGCCTACACGGGTTGTGACAGAAAAGTATCGCCATCTACAGGCCTCCAGGGAAATTGCAAGTCGGTATAAGGAGCAGATGTCTGCAAACGACGATAAGGAGCAGCAAGGTAACCAGCAGCACTGAGCCAGGACCCAACAGATGTCACAGAGGACCTCAGGGGATGGGGCTGGGTGAGCGGTTCTGGGTAGAGGGTGCTTCCTGGAGCCACCGGACTTGCTACTTCAAAGCCGGCTTTCACTACGGTTAAGAAGTGGCTCAGCTGGATTCATTCAGACTCAGAGATCTCCAAGGCCCAGTGAAACCCTGATGCTGGGCTAAACCGTGACATGCACGGCTAAGGAATCGCAGTCGGGCCTACACCCGCACTTGCTACCTACAGGACCTGGGGTGGCTGAGACTGTCACAGTGAAGTTCCCCAACTGGGGAACCTGCAACTTAGAAACTGTCCCATAAGTGCAATTAGACGTGCTGTTCCCCAGCAATGAGCGACTCCGTGAAAGCAGTGGCATTGCCACTGAGAAAATCTGCCCATAAAACAATTGGCTGTGTGGACAGCAAGAATGTTCCCCCCTGGTGCCAAGGAGTGAGAGGCACGGGCATCCCCCAAGTGGTGGCAGCAAATGGTGCTGCCAAGCACACGTATCCCTCTTGGTGCAAATAACAGTGCTGGCAGGGAGATGGTGTCCGCATTCAGGAGAAGTTTCCAATTCCCTGACGGGACAGAATGTTTACAGTGGGTGAGCCTCAGCATTCAGGTCTACAGAGAGGTGTCCCATGGAATCGGAAGAGGCAGCAGGGAGAGGGTGGGCTGGCTGGGATGGCAGAGCGAGATGAAGGGATTGTAGGAGGAGGTCCCGAGGGAGAAACGCTGCACTGTGAGACACCTGGGGGTTCAGTCTCAGTGAATTGCTCTGACCCAGAGGAATCTCGGCAGTTGGTTGAGTAGAAGAATCGTCGTAGTGGACACTTATTGAGCATTGGCACTTTGCTGGACACTTTTGAAATCCGGATTTATAACCTGGATACGCTGGCTTCTCTAGTTCAGCTGTATCTGATAATGTTACAGAGACACCACAGACCCCAAATGCTGTCACTTATGCTAAAAGTCCATCACACTGAGCCTAGCCTTAATGCCTGATTGACCGGAAATTTCAACCTTTCCAAGAAACACAGTCTCAGTCACCAGTTTGGAATTCCCGGGCAAGCACCAGGTAGGTAACCTGCCACAAGGAACCTCTACATCTCTGCCCCCTCCTCCCCTCCAAAGAATTCGTCCTGGTCTAAAAATGATCCTTTCTTTCCTCAGCCTAATACCTCCTCTGTCCCACCCCCTTCCTACGAAAACTTTTCATCTTGGATAAACCCCGGGAGTGCCTTTCTTGTTGCTAGGTGGGATGCCAGCTGGTTTATGAAACTTTTAACAGCGCCAATGCAATCTGTCAGTTCACTAGTGGAATGTTTGTTCTTTGTCTGCAATAAGGAAGAGCTTTGATAAGTCACCAGTTTGGAGTCGGGATGGGAAAGGAACGTGCCTGCTCCAGAGTGAGGACGCAGGAAGCCCACACTACAGAGGACCAGAGCCTGATTTCCCAGTGTCCGAGGCACACAGGAAGGAAGAGGGTTGAGGTGTCTCTTAGGAAACAAAGGGGTAGGCGGGAGGGTTTAGGGAACACATTTCGGAGAACTACCCAAGCTTTCAAGGACCTCAGAGCTAGTTGTGCAGAAAAACTTGTCCCCAGTCTGTCTGGAAGAGAGTCCCAGTGAACGTTCGAGTTCCCGTTGAGCCTGGGGTGAGCCTGGGAGACTGCGTCCGTTAACACACTGACGTGGTGCAGAGGATCATTAAACTCTGTTTTCTGCACGAGGACAATGATGCTGCCGTGACCAACCAACTTCTGGAAGGCAGAGCTGGGAAACCTTCCACCCCAGACGCCATGCCAGGTCCCAGGGCTTCAGTGCCAGGCCTCCCAGGCCCGGTGGCAGGCGTCACCGTGTGTGGGCCACCACTGTCCCCAGACTCACCCCCTTCCCAGAGCGGACCCCCTGCACCATAGGCAGCTCCTCCTTGGACTTCCTGTAAGATCAGGTGATACCAAACAAGGAGCTCAAATTTGTCCCCCATGGCGGAGAGGCGTGTCCAATAAGCGCTGCTGGAGACGGCAGAGCACCCCGGAGATGCTTGCAGGGCCCCTCAGGTAGCGCTGGGGAAAACAACTCACAGGCCTGCGGGGAGCCGTTCTCTCTCAGTTGTGTTTCTCTGATGCACCCTCTTCCCCTGTTGTCCTACCTGCCAGCTCTAAGGGCTGACGGGCAGGCCTGCAGGGTGGCAGTGTTTTGCTGAATGACTCGGTTACATTACAAACTGCCCTGCCCGAAGGTGACCTCTGGTCTGTCCTGCCGCCCACACCCAGCTGAGACCCACAGCCAGCTACACAGCAGCTCCAACTCCCACCCCTTCCCTAGAGACACGTCCGATTCCTGGCCCTCCCCACCCCACAGACTCACACTGACACGAAAACTCCTTGGCATTTATGCACAGTTTTATTGAGTAGATGACAACATTTCTATACAGGCCAACACAAACACAACTTCTCCCATCACTGTGGAGCAAATACAGAGGCTTCCCTGAACCCCGTTGTCTGTTCAGAGGAAGACACAGCGAGAGGGATGGGAGAGGTTTTCACGGAGAACCTTTGTAAAGAAGGTGCAACAAGAATTCCCAAGCTGAATTGTCTCAGTTTCTGAGTGTTAAATGGCAGATGGCCTCTTGTGCCCCACAGCTCAGAGTCAAGGAAGAGCCGGTCCACTCCAAGCAGATGCAGGGATCTCAGCCATGTCTCCTTGTAGCAGGAACTGGAGGAAGGAGGTGCCCCAGAGGGTCCCTGCCCTGAGGACACTGTGTCCAGCTGTGTGTGACCCAGGTGCCCAGAGGACGCCCTGGAGGGGGTCTGCCTGGTTGCTGTGCTTTGACAGCCCTCCAGGTGGTGACTTGGGAACCCTGGTGATCCATCGCCCCCTCTCACCGTCCATCTGGGGAGGACTATACCTCACTCCCTGTGCTAGGGAGAGGGGGCTTCTTGGGCCAGGCAGCCCGATGGAACAGGATTGTCAGTCCGAGTGCCAGGTCCGGAATCTGAGACCTCAGGGCACACATTCCAGGTCCTAGGCTGGTGGTCTCCCCTCCAGGCCCCGCCCCCTTCCCCTGCACCATGTGGGTCCTGGCTGCATCCAGCCCCAGCAGGGGAGCCTTCTGTAGCTGCCAGGAAGGGTCTGAGCTGGGGCTGGTGCTCCACAGCCTCATGGCTGTCCATTCAGGGGGCACAGGGGTGAGGTCTTCCCCTTGGACCCCTTGGCCTTAATCAGCACCCCTCCCCCATTTCGCTAATGGGCCCTTGAAACCTTCAAGGAACCTTTTTGGACACCTGATCTCTGCACTCAGCTGGAGGGGGGCCAAGTACAGAGAAACCGCCTCCCCTGGGTGTGATCCTGATGACCCCCTCCCCCTGAATAACACCCAGGACTCCCCTCAGAGTCCTCCACTCCACCCCCAGCCCTGGCCCCTTCCTGCCCCTGGGACCACCGCTGCCTCCTGCCATCCTGATACCCCTGGTGAGTATCACTTGCCCAGGGGGGGAGAGGCAAAGGGTTCAATGGGTTCGTCCCGGTACACTATTGAAGAAGCGAACACAGACCATGAGAAGTAGATGGCAAAGCCCAGTTCCCTGGGATTTTATTGATTCCATTCACAGAGGTAAGTTGTCCGGGAAAACCCACGAGTCTCTCAGGAGAGGAAGAGGCGACCAGGGCTGCTCCGCAGGGCGGTGTGAGGACCCCTCGTGGGCTGTGTGGGCTCCTTGCAGGGTGTGGGTGCTCTGCTCCTGCGTGGAGCAGGGTGGGTGGCCTTCTGTTGGGGTTCCTCCAGGGTCAAGCCTGGGTTTTCAGCCTCTTGCGGGGTGGGCCTGGGCTCAGCGGGACACCAGGGGCATCTGTGTGGCCTTCACTTGTGGCGCTGGCATCTTCTTGAGCTGGCTGTGGGTCCTTGGCGGATTCAGCCTTCGGGTCGTGGACCTGCGGGTCTTGACAGGGTTTCTGGCCCCTCTCGGCTCCGGGGACATCCTCGTGCCAGGTGCCGTCGCGGTGCAGCAGCCCGTGGGCACCGTGGGTGCGTTATCCGAGTGCTGGGCCCGGTGCGCAGGAAGGGCAGCTGGCGCGGGAACGTTGCCCATGGCGCAGACCCAGGCCAGCTCTGGGTTCAGGCCCGGGGGCATGCTGGGCTGCGGAGGCCCCCACATCCAGGGCTGGTACTGCCAGGCAGCTGGATAAGCTTCCATCGCTTGGTGGCCGGGTACGTAGGAGGGGAGGCACGGCGCAGGGAAGTTGCCCGGCACCCAGGAACAGGCCAGCTCTGGGTTCAGGCCCGGGGGCATGCTGGGCTGCGGAGGCCCCCACATCCAGGGCTGGTACTGCCAGGCGGCTGGATAAGCTTCCATCGCTTGGTGGCCGGGTACGTAGGAGGGGAGGCACGGCGCAGGGAAGTTGCCTGGCGCCCAGGAACAGGCCAGCTCTGGGTTCAGGCCCAGGGGCATGCTGGGCTGCGGAGGCCCCCACATCCAGGGCTGGTACTGCCAGGCGGCTGGATAAGCTTCCATCGCTTGGTGGCCAGGTACATAGGAGGGGAGGCACGGCGCAGGGAAGTTGCCCATGGCCCAGGTCAGCTCTGGGTTCAGGCCCGGGGGCATGCTGGGCTGCGGAGGCCCCCACATCCAGGGCTGGTACTCACAGGCGGCTGGATAAGCTTCCATCGCTTGGTGGCCGGGTGCATAGGAGGGGAGGCACGGCGCAGGGAAGTTGCCCATGGCCCAGGTCAGCTCTGGGTTCAGGCCCAGGGGCATGATGGGCTGCGGAGGCCCCCACATCCAGGGCTGGTACTGCCAGGCGGGTGGATAAGCTGCCATTGCTTCAGCCTGCAGAGCCGAAGAGAGGTGCAGAGGGTGGAGGAGAGGAAGCGAATGGTTCCTGCAGGTAAAGACTGTGCCTTTTATACTGTCCCTTCCGTAAATCCGAAAATCCGCAAATCCGCAGCTAACCAGATTACTCGGAATGAATGACCCTCGTTTGCATTGCAAATTGATTCATAGCCTGGGGCCAATAAGGGGAAAGTCTCAGGCTCTGGAAACGCCCTACAGACAGTCTGAGGGGTTGGTTTCTTTCTTTCTTTTTTTAAAGATTTTTATTTATTTATTTTTAGAGAGGGAAGGGAGGGAGATAGAGAGAGAAACATCAATGTGCGGTTGCTGGGGGTCATGGCCTGCAACCCAGGCATGTGCCCTGACTGGGAATTGAACCTGTGACACTTTGGTTTGCAGCCCGCGCTCAATCCACTGAGCTATGCCAGCCAGGCAGGGGTTGGTTCCCTGAGTGAAAGGGGCGGGAGGAGGTTAGGGCGGGGTAGGTAGGTCCCTAGGGTGGAGCAGGGTGGGGACAGACCCTTGGTCCTCTCTGTGGAAAGCCTCTGGGCCAGTCCCCCACACCTAGAGGGAAACCCCGCTTCTCCAGGGCGTCGTCTCTGCGTGCCCACCTCGCGGACCCTCAGCTTTCGGAGGTGGGAGTCTGAGAGCTCAGATCCTTCCGAGATCACGGGTACTCACCTCTGGGGCGGGACCGTGGTTCCAGGCCCTCAGGTCCTCGCGACCCCACCGCAGGTCGGGAAAGGAGTTCCGGAGTGACTAAGTCGGGGTCGATAGAGAGGACCCGGGACCTTACTGAAAATTGTAACTTTCTATGTGCGTCCACCCTGGAGTGTCAGAATCAGGAAAGACTTCCAATGGCCTGTGGTTTCACACCTAATGCACGAATTCACTGAGTTCACGACACATTTCCCAGTGTTTCCTCAAAACCCTTGTCCGGTTTTATGGGATTATGTGCGTTCTGTTATTAGTGGTTCCCCGTTCTCTGCTCTCCTTCCTCCCATTGGATTCTTCCCATTAGGAACAATTTTCTAACCTGTGCTTTTCTGTCAGTATTGTAATAATTTTGTAATAATTCTTTTATCTGAAATTCAGTAAAGTGATCAATCTATGCACATAATTTCGCTCCTTATTTTCCATTCATTTGCAAGTGTCTAAGATCGTTACAAGTATATTTGAACTGTGGCTTCCAAGGCGGGCCAATGCCCTTACGATGGAGCCTGCGGGGCGCATTTCACCCGGGTCACCTCCCCGCCAAACCCAGTAAAGCCCAGCAGCCCCTCCCCTGCCTGGTCCTTCCCTACACACCAGCTGGGAACACACGGAGAAATAAAAGGCCGGCGTGGTTTTGGTCTTGATTTTGGAGCGAAAGAAAGTCGCCTGAGAACTCTGAAGACACTTTGCTGGGGGAGGGTGGTGCAGGGAGGGGACTCCGAGGAAATCTCAGGGTTCTTGCTGGCCACCGTCGTCCTGGGCC
>NC_040905.2:6375852-6412961 GCF_004126475.2 Phyllostomus discolor
TTGGTAGGGTATCTGCAGTCTGGGAATGCTTAAAATTTTTCCATGTAGCCCTGGCTGGTGTGGCTCAGTGGATTGAGTGCCAACCTGTGAACCAAAGGGTCTCAGCCTGGATTCCCAAGTCAGAGCACATGCCTGGGTTGTGCGCCAGGTTCCCCAGCAGGGGGGCGCACAAGAGGCTACCACACATTGAGGTTTCTCTTTCTCCCTTCTCCTTCTCTAAAAATAAATAATATCTTTAATCTTTTTCGTATACATTTACATTAATGTCTTTGCTCTCTGCCGTTTCAGTTGAAGAAAGCCGCATACGAGCACTGTGCTTGCACGTGGCAAGGAAACCTGTATGGAACACATGCGGGCTGAAGAGTGTGTGGAGAGCAGCTCTAAAGCATCACAGGTAAGGAAAGGTTGACACCACAAAGCTGTCAAAAGGGGAAAGATGAGAAAGGTGAGTAGTTCAAAGAGTTGCTGAGGACTTGAGAACACACCTTCCGTCGGGACTGGTGTGAGTGTGAATTCGGAACAGCAGTGTGGTCGGATGCACGGGGGCTTTGTACCCTTTCCCCTTGTCCCTCCACAGCGCACCTGGGACTGTGTCACAGGACCAACACCCCACACATGCCCAGAGAGCGTGTACGTGGTGACATTCATTGTGCCCCTGCGCGTCACTTGGGGGGCTGGAAGCCACCGTGATATTCAGTGGTAGGTGAGTGTGGTACCAAATGCGGTGGATTCTCACTGCAAAACACGTGCAGCAGCTAGAGGAGACAGGCACACCACAGGTGCAGGGAAAGCTGACTTTAAAATCATAGTGATGAGTGAATAATGAAAACAGAAGTATGTGTCTGAGTATATCATTTATATGCATCAAAAACACACTCACACCAGTCAGAATGACCATCATAAACAAGACAACAAACAACAAGTGTTGGAGAGGTTGTGGTGAAAAGGGGACCCTAGTGCACTGTTGGTGGGATTGCAGACTGGTACAACACTATGGAAAACAATATGGAATTTTCTCAGAAAACTAAAAATGGATCTGCCTTTGACCCTGTGATTCCACTGCTAGGATTATATCCTAAGAACCCTAAAACACCAATCCAAAAGAACCTATGCACCCCAATGTTCATAGCAGCACAATTTACAATAGCTAGATGCTGGAAGCAACCTAGGTGCCCATCAGGAAATGAGTGGATCAAAAAACTGTGGTACATTTACACAGTGGAATTCTATGCAGCAGAGAGAAAGAAGGAGCTCCTACCCTTTGTGACAGCATGGATGGAGCTGGAAAGCATTATGCTAAGCGAAATAAGCCAGGCGGTGAGGGACAAATACCATATGATCTCACCTTTAACAGGAACCTAAACAACAAAACAAAGACACAAGCAAAATATAACCAGAGACACTGAAATAAAGAACAGACTGACAGAGTTCAGAGGGGAGAGGAGAGGGAATTTCAGGGGAAAAGGGGAAGGGTTTACAGGAATGAGTATAAGGACACGTGGACAAAAACTAGGGGCAGGTGGAAATGAGAGGGAGGAGGGGAGGGTGGGGTGGGTGGTTTGGGATGAAAGTAAAACATAGAAAATTGTACTGCAACAACAATTTAAATAAAATTTAAAAAAACAAAAAAAACCCACAGTCACACAATTAAATCTTACTCATTTACACAGATGCATACATAATTTTTACAATACTGAAAAACTAGGGTGAAGCAAGAGAAGTGGTTGAAGATAAGACAACATAATAGAATGGAATGAAATGAATAAAACAGCATGTCTTTCCAAGCATGAAGTATGATAACTTGCTAAGGACTCAGCACGTGTCATGTAAACAAAAATAAAAAGGTGGGTTTTCCAAAATATCATCCAATGACTACTTCTTTTTTTTTAATAGTGATGAACTCAATGACTACTTCTAATGTTTTTGTTCTTCCATATAAATCTTGAAATCTTTTATTCACATATAATTAAATGTTTTCTTGGAAATCCTTTATTAATAAACACATTAAACATTCTGTTCACTGGAAATTTACTTTGGAATAGAGACTGAGGGAGGGAGCCACCTATGTTTATCCCTAGGAGTAGCCAGTTGATGCTGCACATATTTACTGAATAATTATCATGATTGTACACTAAATTCCAGTATGTTCTTAAAATGATTTGAACAGATGTCCCTTTAAAAGTAATTTAAAATCATTCACAAAAAGTTAGCGCAGTATGCCAAATATTTGGAAATAAAACAGCAATAAACATCTAAATACCCATGAGTCACAGAAAAAAATCTCAGTGGAAAGCATAAAATATTTTAATTGATTATTCATGAATATTCAACATCAACCTTGAAGGATATGCCCCAAATCATGTGGAAAGATAAATATTCACCTTCAAATAACCATATTTTAAAAACTACTACCTAGACTTCTGGCAAGATGGAGGCATAGGTGGAGGCACCATACCTCCACACACAACCAAGATTAGAACAACAACAATTTACAGCTAGAATAACACCCAGAACTGACAGAGAATTTATCTGAATGGAAGTCGGACAGCCAAGAAGTTGAAATACACCCGTTCATCCAGACCAGTAGGAGGGCGGAGACGAGCAGCCAGGTGTGGGTCGAGGCGCAGAGAGCAGAGAGAGTTGGGCACATAAGGCAACCAGGGGCGCGTAAGGCATCTGGGGCGCACAAGATCACAGTGGGTGGACCCTGAGTGTGCAAGCGGCAGCCAGCAGACCCAGTGAGGTGGCATTGTGGACCAGGGCAGAGCACGCAACCCAGGATCCCAGGAAAGGGACTGAGGTCCCAGGAGAACGGAGCTACCGCCATTGTTCCCTCCCGCCCCTGCCCTCACATACAACGTCACAACCTAGCGACTGAGGTGCCCCGCCCTGGTGAACACCTAAGGCTCCACCCCTCACATAACAGGAGCGACCAGACCAAAAAAAGAGAGAGAGAGAGAGAGAGAGAGAGAGATGGCTCAAACAGAAAAACAAATCAGGGCCCCAGAACTCATCCTTTTGAGCAACCGAGAGATAGCCAATCTATCAGATGCACACTTCAAAACACTGGTGATCAGGAAGCTCACAGAACTGGTTGATTTTGGTCGCAAATTAGATGAACAAATGCAGGTTACCATAAAAGAGATGAAGGAAAATGCACAGGGAACCAATAGTGATGGGAAGGAAACTGGGACTCAGAACAATAGAGTGGACCAGAAGGAAGAAAGAAACAACCAAACAGGAAAGAATGGAGAAATAAGAATTCAAAAAACCGAGCAGAAGCTTAGGAACCTCCAGGACATCTTTAAACGTTTCAACATTCAAATTATAGGGATACAAGAAGGGGAAGAGGAAGAGCAACAGATTGAGCATGTATTTGAACAAATAATAAAGGAGAACTTCCCCATTCTGGCAAAGGAAATAGACTTCCAGGAAATTCAGGAAGCTCAGAGAGCCCCAAAGAAGTTGGACCCAAGAAGAAACACACCAAGGCACATCATAATTTCATTAGCCAAGGTAAAAATGCAGGAGAGAATCCTAGAAGTAGCAAGAGATAAGGGGACAGTCACCTACAAAGGAGTTCCCATCAGACTGTCAGCTGATTTCTCCAAAGAGACCTTCCAGGCAAGAAGGGGCTGGAAAGAAGTATTCCAAGTCATGAAAGGCAAGGACCTACATCTCAGATTACTCTATTCAGCAAAGCATTCATTTAGAATGGAAAGGCAGATAAAGTGCTTCTCAGATAAGGTCAAGTTCAAGGAATTCATCAAGCCCTTATTTTATGAAATGTTAAAGGGACTTATCTAAGAAAGGAAGATAAAAAAAAAACATGTGTAGAAAAAGAACAGCAAACTCACAATTCTTAACAACCACACCTAAAGCAAAACCAAGAGAAACTAAGCAAACAACTAGAACAGGAACAGAACCACAGAAATGGAGATCACATGGAGGGTTAGCCACAGGGGAGTGGGAGGAGGAGAGAGGGGGAAAAGGTACAGAGAATAAATAGGATAGATAGTAGGTAGGAAATAGATAGGGGGAGGGTAAGAATAATATGGGAAATGTAGAAGCTAAAGAACTTATAAGTATGACACATGGACATGAACTAAACAGGGCGGGGGAAGTGGGTGGGAGAGGGGGTACAGGGTGGAGGGGAGTGAAGGGGGAAATGGGACAACTGTAATAGCATAATCAATAATATATATTTAAAAAAAGAAGCTAAATATGCAATACCTCCAAATTAGGTGTTGATTTATGTCCCACTTGATTCCAAAATTAGAAAAATAAGATAATTAAAAATTTTAAAAAACCTAATAAATAGCCCTGGCTGCTCTAGCTCATTAGATTAAGCACCAGCCTGTGAACCACAGTGTCACCAGCTTGATTCCCAGTCAGGGCACATGTCTGAGTTGTGGGCCAGGTCCCCAGCTGGCGCTCCATAAGAGACAAGCACACATCGATGTTTCTCTCCCTCTCTTGACCTACTTTTCTCTAAAAACAAAGAAAAATATTTTAGAGCAATAAAAAGTATTTATACTTCATTTAAAAATGAAATTTTTGAAATAAAGTTTTTGAAATTTTATTTTACTACGTATATTTGTAATGCACTTCATTTTAGGTTATCTTATTTACTTGTTTTCCATCTTTTATGAATAAATAATACATTTTAATATTTGAAAAATTGATCTGTAAATTAAACAAAATAGGCAGGTAAAAGAAAATGTAATACAACAAATGAAAGTGAAACAATTATCAAATGTTACATATTTCAAGGTATTATACAATGTAAAATAAATTCTACACATTCAATATATTGATAAAATATTTTAAAAATAGTTATCTTAAATATTCACTCATAAAATAATAAAACAATTTACACTAAAATTATATGAAATTAAACAAACCAGGCTAGGAAAAATCTCAAATGGGCAAAACATATGAGCTTCATTGGGAAAACAAAATCTATCTTATTTCATGAATACTGGAGATACTTAGGGTTTTTTCCTTCATAAACTTTTCATAATCATAAAGGAAATTCAAAACCGTAAAGGATAATCACTTTTAAGCAAATTAATGCATCTGGAAACCTCCATTGTCAGTATTCATCATCACAGGGTTAATCCGCTCACTAGAAGGTTCGCTTTAGGAGCCGTCCTGGAGCTTCCTGCTTTCGAGCTTCATACTAGCCTTCCGTGGCTTTGAGGCAGCCCCGTTCAAGATCAGCTTGTTTCTCCCTCCAGGGAGTATTCGTACCAAGTCAGCTCTCTGTATTTTCTTTCAGCAGAAGAGTGGACCGTGCCATCTTGCAGAAACTTCTCCGTCTACACGTGTTCTGGCAGAAAAAGCGCCACCCAAGGGCTATGAAAGGAATTCCCACAAGTGGGAATAAGGAGCAGATCCTGCCAATGAATGAAACCACGAGCGCTGAGCCAGGACCAGACAGAAACCACAGAGGACCTCACGGAGTGGGCCGGATTCACTCAGACTCAGAGATCTGCAAGGCACAGTGAAACCCTGATGCTAGGGCTAAACCCTGACATGCATGGCTAAGGAATCGAAGTCTGACTGAAGCCCGTACTTGCTACCTACAGGACCTGCTGTGGCCGAGACCGTCACAGTGAAGTTCCCCAACTGGGGAACCTGCAGCTTAGAAACTGTCCCCTAGGTGTAATTAGACGTGCTGTTACCAAGCAGTGAGTGACTCCGTGAGAGCAGTGGCATTGCCACCGAGAAAATCTGCCCGTGGAACAACAGGCTGTGTGGACAGCAAGAATGTTCCCTCCTGGTGCCAAGGAGTGAGAGGCATGGGCATCCCCCAAGTGGTGGCAGCAAATGGTGCTGCCAAGCACACGTATCCCTCTTGGTGCAGATAACAGTGCTGGCAGGGAGATGGTATCCGCATTCAGGAGAAGTTTCCATTTCCCTGACGGGACAGAATGTTTACAGTGGGTGAGCCTCAGCATTCAGGTCTACAGAGAGGTGTCACCTGGAGTCCCAAGAGGAAGCAGGGGGAGGTGGGCTGGCTGGGGTGGCAGAAGCCAGATGAAGGGATTGTAGGAGGAGGAACCGAGGGAGAAAGGCTGCACTTTGAGACACCTGGGGGTTCAGTCTCGGTGAATTGCTCTGACCCAGAGGAATCTCGGCAGTTGGTTGAGTAGAAGAATCGTCGTAGTGTACATTTACTGAGCATTGGCACTTTGCCGGACACTGTTGGAATTCGGGTTTCTAACCTGGATAGGCTGGCTACGTTAGTTCAGCTGCATTTGATAATGTTACAGAGACACCACAGGCCTCAAACGCTGTCACTTATGCTAAAAGCCCATGATACTGAGCCTAGCCTTAATGCCTGATTTAACTGCAATTCCAACCTCTCCAAGAAATACAGTCTCAGTCACCAGTTCGGAATTTCCCAGCAAGCACCAGGTAGGTAACCTGTCATAAGGAACCTCTGCCCCTCCCCCCAGGGAAGATGGATCTGCATAGAAAAATCGTTTCTGCTCTCCCTCCTCCCCTCCAAAGAAGTCGTCCTGGTCTAAAAATGATCCTTTCTTTTCCTAACTTAATACCTCCTCTGTCCCACCCCCTTCCTCGGAAACCCTTTCATTTTGGATAAACCCTGGGAGTGCCTTCGTTGCTGGATGGGATGCTGCCTGGTTCATGAAACTTCTAACAGAGCCAATGAAATCTGTCAGTTCACTAGTGGAATGTTTGTTCCTTTTCAGCAATAAGTAGGAGCCTTGATAAGTCACCAGTCTGGAGTCGGGATGGGAAAGGAACGTGCCCGCTCCAGAGTGCGGATGCAGAAAGCCCACACTACAGAGGACCAGTGGCTGATTGACCAGTGTCCCTGGCACCCAGGCCTTCCCACTGGACCCCAGCCGGCTTGCACCAGGCCACCTGGTTGTGTGCGCCGGGAATGAGATTTGGGGAGAGCTACAGGAAGAAGGGGTGTGTTCAGCAGAGTGCCTTCTGGAGAGAGGAGCTCTGGGACATAGGGGGCTAGTACCTGTAGGTGGGTTTGGAGGGGCTGCAGCAGGTAAGGCAGCAGGGTCATGGGAAGGGGACTGGAAGGCCACCGAGGTGGACCAGACAGGGAAGAGGTCAGGGAGCAGAAGCATGTGTGGGCTCAGCGGAGCTCTCAGGGCCACAGGCTGCCTCTCTGCGGAACCCTTGGAGGCCCAGAGAGCCGGTCCCCGTTGGAAGAGCCAGGAGCCTCCCACCCCCGCACCTGGTGTGTACAGGAGACCCCGGGGCCTCCCTGCAGACAAAGTCAGGCCACTTAGGAGGACCCTTGCCTAGTCCCCCCCTAACCACCAAAGCAGAGACACACAGGAGAAAGATGGTGGAATTTCTGTGTCATTTATTAGGTATGCCAAAGAACATCTCACAAATGACTGTGACGGTAAATTTCTTACAAGACCGCTAAACCGAGAAGTGTCATTCGAAGAACATGTGTCTCAGTCAGAGATCATCCAGGGAGGTCTCAGAGGACGTCTAAGGACCCTTGGGGACCAAAGGCAGCAGAGGCAGCCCTGGTCTTGGCGGCCACTGTCGGGCAGAGCAGCAGCCAGCAGCTCCGGGATGTCAGGTGGAAGGGCTGGCTCCTCAGAATTCTCTGGTTCAAGTTGTCTGTCCCGGCTGCCAGGCGACCGGGGAAGAGAGTCTTCAGGGCAGTGGTCGGTGGGGGTCTGGGCGGCAGCCCCCACTCCCGGCGGCGGATCTGGCTCCTCCGTCGGGGTCTGGGCCGCAGCCTTCACTCCTGGAGGAGAATCTGGCACCTCGGTCGGGGTCTGGGCCGCAGCCTGCATTCCCGGCGGCGAATCTGGCTCCTCCGTCGGGGTCTGGGCAGCAGCCCCCACTCCTGGGGGCAGATCTGGCTCCTCCGTCGGGGTCTGAGCCTCAGCCCCCATTCCTGGGGGGAATCTGGCTCCTCCGTCGGGGTCTGAGCCTCAGCCTCCACTCCTGGGGGGGAATCTGGCTCGTCGGCAGCGGTCTGGGCCGCAGCCCCCATTCCCGGGGGCGAATCTGGCTCCTCGGCCCCGGTCTGGGCCTCAGCCCCCACTCCTGGGGCGGAATCTGGCTCCTCCGTGGGGGTCAGGGCCGCAGCCTCCACTCCTGGGGGCGAATCTGGCTCGTCGGCAGCGGTCTGGGCCGCAGACCCCATTCCCGTGGGCGAATCTGGCTCCTCGGCCCCGGTCTGGGCGGCAGCCCCCATTCCTGGGGGCGGTTCTGGCTGCTCGGCTGCGGTCTGAGCCTCAGCCCCCATTCCTCGGGGGGAATCTGGGTCCTCCGTGGGGGTCTGGGCGGCAGCCCCCATTCCTCGGGGGGAATCTGGGTCCTCCGTGGGGGTCTGGGCGGCAGCCCCCATTCCTCGGGGGGAATCTGGGTCCTCCGTGGGGGTCTGGGCGGCAGCCCCCATTTCTGGCGGCGAATCCGGCTCCTGGGTCTCGGGTGTCGGGTTGGGGTCCGGCAGCTCTGCCTCCCGCCTGGAGGTGCTCTGTGCCCTGGGCCCCTGTCGCCAGCAGTCTGCGACTAGGAGCCCGCAGGGGGTGGAGTGCAACTCCCGCTCGGCTTGGGGGTCCCAAGTGAGGTGGCCCACCTGAGGGTAGAGAGGGAGCGACCAGGAGGTGGCTTCCTCCTCCAGGAACCAGGGCAGAGGCATGAACGGGGCCAGCCACCCGTCTACGGAGTCCCAGGCCTGGCGCACACAGCGGGGAAGGTTCTGCTCCATGGATCGGGCCGCTGAGAGAGGGGAGGTTTGCAGCCGCCCCTTCCTGGTGCATTTACTGTTCTGGGTTCTTAGGCGTCCAGCCAGCACTTATGAAGGCTGGGTGGGGACGCCTTCTCCGGGTGTAGGTTGCTTGAGAAGGCCAGACTCAAAGAGATTAAGGGAAATCCAATCATCCTGGATGAAATTATCCCAAGTGGAGGGAATGTTGTTGGTTGACAGGATGAAGGTTTCTTTGTTTTGAAAGAACATTTGAAAGGACAGGGAGGGGATTGATCCAAAGATCCTATTGGGAAGGTAATCTGCTTAAAAAACATCCTTGGTGCCTGACACTTGCAGGTAGCTTCGTGTTCAGGGACTCTCCCAGCCCTTTGGCTTGGAACGCACCATCGGATTTTCGCCCGAGGGCTGCTCAGTGACAGAAGGCAGGCTCACGCCCTGGTCTTCTGCCTGTGGGTTTCTAAGTCCCAGTGACTTCGGAATTTCAGTCCTCGAGTGTGCTGGGAGGGGGCTCCAGGTCTAGGGATCCAGAAACCAAGTGTTTGGGCACATTGTGGTCCATCATCCCCACACAGGTGACACTCAGCTAGTTCCCTAACCTCTGCTGTCCTCCTGCTTTTACCCGAGGGACAGCGCTGACACAGAACATTGGATGAGGTGGCTTTTCTGACTCCACTGGATGACAAAGGCTATAAGTAATCAGATACTTCCTCACAGAATATAAATTGTAATGAGAAACATGATTACAATGATTATTATCTTCATTTCAATATTAGTGATATGATCACGGATATAAAGGTAACATCAGCAAATAACAAAGGTAGAATTTTCTTTTGTGTGTGTTTACTTTTCGTGGATGGATTCCCTTCCTGTGTCAAGTCCATGGTGAAATGGTGCTTCCTGACGTGCTTCTTCACCCGTCCGACAGTCTGCGGGAAACGTGCCAGGGCCTTCCAGTCTGGGTTGCCATGATCTAACAGTTATCTTCAGAGCAACAAAGTCGGGCAATTCCAAGAGTTTGCAAGTGTTTTCTCTCTCTCTCTCTCCCTCTCTCTCTCTCTCTCTCTCTCTCTCTCTTTTTATTTTGGGTGAGAGGGGAAGACAGGAACACAGACATGAGAGAGAAACACAGATCACTGGCCTCTCACGTGCTCTGAGGAACTGCAGCCTAGACAAGCGCCCTGACCGGAAGCAAACCAGCGACCCTCCCGTCTGTGGGACAAAGTCCAACCCACTGAGCCACACTGGTCAGGGTAGCGAGCCTGCTTCCATCACCTGCCACGGTCAAGGTGCTGTGACGGTGGTCCCCACGCGGAGCAGCACTGGCGCCTGCTCTGGCAGAGCTCACACTTTCTGGGGAGAGCAAACTCACCCTGAGGACACCGCCAGCTCTTGTTCCCTATGGGGGTTGACTGAACCCCTGGAAGGAACACTTTCAGTGTCTGTGACATCTGGCATCCAAGCCAGTCTTCTCGTGTGAGTTTAGGGGATAAGATGAGGGTAGGTGTGAAGATGAGAAATGGACACCAGAACAAAGAGGGAACAACATCAAAACAAAACCTAAAAATAATACTAACAAGACAAGAGGAAGTGTTGGAGGACACCAGAGGCAGAGGGCTGGGAGCTCTGACCCAGGAAGCCCGCGGTGGTGCGTCCACGGGGCTCACGGCAGCAACATGCGACCTCTCCTGCGGCCCCACGGCCTGGGAGGAGGGTGTTCCAGCCGGAAGGCTCTGCTGGGCTGGGTCTGAGTGGGGGTCTGACACGGGTTCAACACCCTGCTCCCCTTGGGGGCTCAGCATGGTGGTGTGGGACCTTCCCAGGGAACTTTTGAACCCCAGGGACAGTCGTTTCCACCAGGGAACGTAGGGCCAGCTGGCCGCTGCGGTAGATGCACCTGGAGAGAAGGCCCTGCAGTGAGAACCAGGAGCGTAGTCAGACCACAGATGGTCAGTGCCCATCACACACACAGTGGGGATCACCTGGCTTCAGACCAGTTCTACCCACCATGGCTGGACAATCTAATACCTGTTGTAACCTATAAGCATTCCACACCTCTTGTAGTTTCCCCTTTTATTTTTTGAAGAAAAGGGTGTGCCCATGACAATGTGGCGTCTGTACTTAAAGTGTCACTGACAAACACCTTTTCAGAGCATCAGGAGGAGGGACGTTCGGCTGACCTGGAGCGCCAGTGTGGGGCAAGCTCACCCTTCGGGACTGGACATGAGCCCAGACAGAATCCTCAGGGGAAGATGTTCTCAAGACTAGAAATGGGGCGGTTTCAGGAGGGGAAAACAGAGGGAAAGTTTTATGGATTGTGCCATGGACCACTAACATTGAGGTGAAATCAATGTAGATGGATTTTGGAGTAACATAGTCTTCCTCCATCTCTTGATTGGGTTCTACCAGCAAGAGACATTGTTCTATTGGCAGGGGAAGGGGTAGCAGGACAGAATGTGGATTTGTTAGAGGAGGGGGCGAGAACGTGTGTAGGCAGGGATGGACTTTCCTGGGTGAGAAGGTCGGAGATAGTCGTGGGGGAGGGAGAGAGAAGCACTGATGTGACAGAGAAGCATGGATCGGCTGCCTCCCCTGTGCTTCGGGACCGGGGACAGATCCCACACCCTAGCTGTGTGCCCTGAGCAGGGATCCACCTGCATACCTTGGCTGCATGACATGGAGTTGATGGACATAACAGACAGTCGTCCTTGTGGTCCAGCGGGTGGGCGCGAACCATGCTTTGCAGTTTGCCATGGAAAGGCTGGCGCTGATGCCCTGCATCCTCAGCTCCCTGAGGGTGGCACGGAGGACCCTGCCACAGGGTAGCATGTAGGGTGGGGGGGTCTCTTAGGAAACAAAGAGGTAGGAGGGAGGGTTTAGGGAACAAGTTACAGGAAGAACAGCATGAGCTTTCAAGGACCTCAGAGCTAGTTGTGCAGAAAATCTTGTCCCCCCATCTGTCTAGCAGAGTCCCAGTGAATGTTTTTGAGTTCCCACTGAGCCTGGGGTGAGCCTGGGAGACTTCATCTCTTCAAGACGCTGACATGATCCGGAGGATCAATAAACTCTGTTTTCTTAACAAGGACAATGAGGTTGCCGGGATCAACCAACTTCTGGAAGGCAGAGCTGGGAAACCTTCCACCCCAGACGCCATGCCAGGTCCCAGGGCTCAGTGCCAGGCCTCCCAGGCCAGGTGACAGGTGTCACCGTGTGTGGGCCACCACTGTCCCCAGACTCACCCCCTTCCCAAAGCGGACCCCCTGCACGATAGGCAGCTCGTCCTTGGACTTCCTGTAAGATCAGATGATACTGAACAAAGAGCTCAAATTTGTCCCCCATGGTGGAGAGGCGTGTCCAATAAGCGCTGCTGGAGACGGCAGAGCAACCCGGAGATGCTTGCAGGGCCCCTCAGGTAGCGCTGGGGAAAACAACTCACAGGCCTGCGGGGAGACGGTCTCTCTCAGCTGTGTTTCTCTGATGCACCCTCTTCCCCTGTTGTCCTACCTGCCAGCTCTAAGGGCTGACGGGCAGGCCTGCAGGGCGGCAGTGTTTTGCTGAATGACGCGGTTCCATCACGAACTGCCCTGCCCGAAGGTGACCTCTGGTCTGTCCTGCCGCCCACACCCAGCTGAGACCCACAGCCAGCTACACAGCAGCTCCAACTCCCACCCCTTCCTGGGAGACGTCCGATTCCCGGCCCTCCCCACCCCACACACTCACACTGACACGAAAACTCCTTAGCATTTATGCACAGTTTTATTGAGTAGATGACAACATTTCTATACAGGCCAACAGAAACACAACTTCTCCCATCACTGTGGAGCAAATACAGAGGCTTCCCTGAACCCCGTTGTCTGTTCAGAGGAAGACACAGTAAGAGGGATGAGAGAGGTTTTCACGGAGAACCTTTGTAAAGAAGGTGCAACAAAGATTCCCAAGCTGAATTGTCTCAGTTTCTGAGTGTCAAATGGCAGATGGCCTCTTGTGCCGCACAGCTCGGAGGTCAAGGAAGAGCCTGTCCACTCCAAGCAGATGCAGGGATCTCAGTCATGTCTCCTTGTAGCAGGAACTGGAGGAAGGAGGTGCCCCAGAGGGTCCGTGCCCTGAGGACACTGTGTCCAGCTGTGTGTGACCCAGGTGCACAGAGGACACCCTGGAGGGGGTCTGCCTGGGTGCTGTGCTTTGACAGCCCTCCAGGTGGTGACTTGGGAATCCTAGTGACCCAGAGCCCCCTCTCACTGCCCATCCAGGGGGGACTATACCTCACTCCCTGTGCTAGGGAGAGGGGGCTTCTTGGGCCAGGCAGCCCGATGGAACAGGGATTGTCAGTCCGAGTGCCAGGTCCAGAATCTGAGCCCACGGGGCACACATTTCAGGTCCTAGGCTGGTGGTCTCCCCTCCAGGCCCCGCCCCCTTCCCCTGCACCACGTGGGTCCTGGCCGCATCCAGCCCCAGCAGGGGAGCCTTCTGTAGCTGCCAGGAAGGGTCTGAGCTGGGGCTGGGGCTCCACAACCTCAAGGCTGTCCATTCAGGGGGCACAGGGGTGAGGTCTTCCCCTTGGACCCCTTGGCCTTAATCAGCACCCCTCCCCCATTTGGCTAATGGGCCGTCAAACATTCCAGGAACCTTTTTGGACCCCTGATCTCTGCACTCAGTTGGAGGGGGGCCAAACTCAGAGAAACCCGCCTCCCCTGGGTGCAATCCTGATGACCCCCTCCCCCTCAATAACACCCAGGACTTCCCTCAAAGTCCTCCACTCCTCCCCCAGCCCTGGTCCCTTCCTGCCCCTGGGACCACCGCTGCCTCCTGAGATCCTGATACCCCTGGTGAGTATCACTTGCCCAGGGGGGAGAGGAGAAGGGTTCAATGGGTTCATCCCAGTACACTATTGAAGAAGGGAACACAGACAATGAGAAGTAGATGGCAAAGCCCAGTTCCCTGGGATTTTATTGATTCCATTCACAGAGGTAAGTTGCTCGGGAAAACCCACGAGTCTCTCAGGAGAGGAAGAGGCGACCAGGGCTGCTCCACAGGGCGGTGTGAGGACCCCTGGTGGGCTGTGTGGGCTCCTTGCAGGGTGTGGGTGCTCTGCTCCTGGGTGGAGCAGGGTGGGTGGCCTTCTGTCGGGGTTTCTCCCGGGTCAAGCCTGGGATTTCAGCCTCTTGCGGGGTGGGCCTGGGCTCAGCGCGGCACCAGGAGCATCTGTGTGGCCCTCCCTTGTGGCGCTGGCACCTCCTTGAGGTGGCTGTGGGTCCTTGGCGGATACAGGCTCCGGGCAGTAGACGCGAGGGTCTCCACAGCGTTTCTGGCCCCTCTCGGCTCCGGGAACATCCACGCGCCAGGTGCCGTCGCGGCGCAGCAGCCCGTGGACACCGTAGCTGTGTTCTCCCAGCGGGAGGCGGGGTGCGCAGGAGGGGCGGCACAGCCCGGGGAAGTTGTCCGTGGCCCAGGCCCAGGCCAGCTCTCGGTCCAGACCCGGAGGCACGCTGGGCTCCGGACGCTCCCACATGCAGGGCTGGTGCTCCCAGGCGGGCAGGTCCGCTTCCATCGCTTCAGCCTGCGGAGACGGAGGAGACACTCTGAAAGTCCAGGAGAAGAAGGGAATGATTCGGGGCAGGTACAGACTTGCCTTTTATACTGTGGGTTGGGGAAGTCCCTCGGAAAGGAGATTACTCTGAATGAATGGCCCTCATTTGCATTGCAAATTGTTAGGAGCCTGGGGACAATAAGAGGAAGGTCTCAGCCCCTGGGAAGGCCCTACTGAGGGCCTGAGCGGATTGAACGGAGGGCGAGAAGGTTAGGGTGGAGTAGGTAGGTCCCTAGGGTGGAGAAGGGTGGGGTCAGACCCTTGGTCCTCTCTGTGGAAAGCCTCTGGGCCAGTCCCGCACACCTAGGGGGAAACCCCACTTCGCCAGGGCGTCGTCTCTGCGTGCCCGCCGCGCGTACCGTCTGCTTTCAGAGGTGGGAGTCTGAGCTCTCAGATCCTTCCGAGATCACGGGTACTCACCTCTGTGGCTGGACCATGCTTCCAGGCCCTCAGGTCCTCGAGACCCCACGGCAGGTCGGGAAAGGGGTTCCGGAGTGATTAAGTCGGAGTCCATAAGGAGGGTCCGGGACCTTACTGAAAACTGTAACTTTCTATGAGCGTCCACCCTGGAACAGAACAGGTAGGCAGAACCTCGAAGCACACAAAGTAGCAAAGCACACGGAGAAGTAGCTGTGCACAGCGGGCACAGACTCGTTAGCGCTGGAGGGTGAGGACGAGCCCCCGGTCCTCCATGACAACAAGGCCCACGCACTCCCTCTAGGGTTGCGCCCCCTAGAGGCATGGCTACAGAGACACCAGAGAAATGCCACGCTCTGCTATGGGGTGAGTGATGGCACAGCGCACAGCACAGCTGTGCTCCGAAAACTACTAACTGAAAACCGAGTTAATCCCCACGAATAACCTCAGCGTCCAAAGGTCCTTCACACCCCCTGAAATACAAATAGGGGAGCAGAGTGCACCAAACACCTCCATGCCAGAACTGTGTAGCAGGACCTTTTGGAGAGGGGACAAAGAACTCCCGCTGCAGCAGGGGGACGGGAGTTAGGGGTGCAGGGCGCTCGGACACCAGCTTGTCTCTAAAATCCCCCCACAACCAGCCCACTGGGTCTCAGGGCACAGAGTCACATTCCTGGAGAACACACGCAGACCTCTTACACTGTGCCACGAGTGCAGGGAAAGCGCAGGCAAAATGCAAACGGTGCTCCAGAAAGCGTAACTCAAACCTCAGGGAATCCGCAGAAACATCACCGTCATGAACTCCCTTCCCCCAAAGGAAATATGAACGGCACTCTCAGTTGCTCTGTTCAACACAAGAAACAAGGAGGACCTGGTGAAAAAACACCGTTCACCACGGGAAATATGAGGGGCACTCTCAGTTGCTCTGTTCACTCAAAGAAACCAGGAGGACACGGTGAATAATCACCGTTCACCATGGGAAATATGAATGGCACTCTCAGAAGATCTGTTCAGGCCAAGAAATATGGCGACAGTGAAAAACACCGTTCACCACAGGAAATATGGACGGCACTCTCAGGTGCTCTGTTCACTAAAAGAAACCTGGAGGACACGGTGCAAAAACACCGTTCACCACTGGCAATACTCGTGGCAGTGTCAAAAGTTGTCTTCACGGAAGGAAATAGGAATGACACTGTCGATCCCTCGGATGACCAAAGGAAATACGGTAAAAGAGCCTAGTTGTGAACACAGTCAACCCACTCTACCGTTGCCGGTGGAACGCGTCCCGTCCAGGAGTCAAAAGTCTGTAAACCACGGTGGCCCTTAGCACAAGTAGCTGTCACTCAGTGAAAGCCAGTAAAAACAGTGGAAGGGAAAGGCAGTAAGAGCGAGCGAGAAGTGGAGAGGGAGGAGAGATCGAGGAAAAGGCAGCGCCCAGGGCTGCAGGGAGCAAGAGGCAACCACTGACAGGGGACACCGAGGGAACAGCACGCAGTTTTATTGGAAAGGGAGACCCTTCCCCCGCCCCTCCCCCCCGCCCCTCCCCCCCACGCTCCCTCCCGCCGCAGTCTCAGGGCTCTTTCAGGTCTAGGAAGGTCCCGCAGCAGGCGGCAGCGGCGCGCCTCAGGGTGCTCACAGCGCGGTGGATCCACCGCAGGCAGCCGAGGAAATCCGGGCGCCGGCCCCGTGCAGCTGGAGCCCTGGCGGGGCGGCGCTCTGCAGGGCGCGCGTCTTCGGACTCCTCCTCCCTCTGCAGTCCGACGCCCACGCTTGGCCACTCGGCCTGGGACAGCCGCTGGGACGGGGTTTCCTTCCTCGGCTCAGGCTCTCCGGCGGGTTCCGATGGGGTGTCTGGCGTCTCTGGCGTCTCTGGCGTCTCCGGCGTCTCCGGCGTCTCCGTGTTCTCCAGTGTGTCTGGCGTCTCTGGCGAGGGGCCCAGACTGGGCTGCACTGTCCTTGCCTCCCAGGGGCTCTGGGCCCCGCTCAGGAGTATGTACCTTTCGTAAATGGAGGGCAGCCGCCAGCAAGGACTGGAAAGCAGTTGCCCGTCGTAAGCGTCGCGGTGGTCTGGGGACTCTCCCAGTGCCGTGCACAGTGGAAGTGGACCCGGCCCGGAGTCTTCTGACACCAGCAACCACGGAGGCTGGGGCCGTGGCGCCCAGTCATCGGCGTCCCAAGCCGGCTTCACGACTGCGAGGAAGTGCTGCTCCATGGCGAAGACGTCGGAGCGGGAGGACTCAAGCGGCGGAGCTGATGCAGGAGACAAAGCCTGCAGAGGGACCAGCAGCCTCGCTATTTATGCTCTCGTCCGCGGTGGGTGGATTCAAGCCTGAGCGCAAAAAACAAAAACAAAAAGAAAAACAAAAACGAAAAAAATCCCAGAACCGTGTTTTTGAAAACGGAATTACCCACAGCTAACAAGCTCAAGTTGATGTGTAGACCAGAAAGAAATACGGAGTGATGGAGAGAGACCACGGAGGAATCAGTAGGACAGGACAGGGAGGCAGAACCAGGAGCAAAGCACAGGAACGAGTAACTGTGCAGAGGGGAGAGAGACCCGTTAGCGCTTGAAGGAGAGGTGGAGCCCTTGGTCCTCCCCGACATCAGCGCCCTGGCACCAGCTCCAGGGCTGGGGAGGCCAGGCACACATTGCTGGAGAGAAACCGGAGAAATCATCCGGGCTGCAATGGGACGAGTGATGGCACAGCCCACATCGTTGCGGTGTTCCAAAAACTGGTAAATGAAAACGCAGGTAACCTGCACTAACAACCTTTCCGTGAAAATATCTGTACACCAAATGAAATAGGAAAAAAGAAGCTTAGTGCATGGAACCGCCTACAGGTCAGAGCTACGTGGCAAGAACTGTTACCATAATGTAGAAAGAACTGTCGCTGCAGCAGGGTGACAGAGGTTAGCGCTACAGGGGACAAGGAAACCAAGGGTCCCACTGAAATCAGCACCCACTTACAGCACCCTAGGGCTCTGAGCCCCTAGTGACATTGCTGGACACAGCCCACAGAAATCTTCCAGGCTGCACCCAGGCAGCAACTGCACAGTGCAAAGCATTGCAGTGCTCCAAAATTTGTATTTGGCATGTGTTTTTTAGATTTTATAGGTTTAATTTTAGAGAGGGGAAGGGAAGGAAAAGACAGCGAGAAGAACATCAATCACGGTGTGATTGCCCTTTCCGTGCTTTCAACCGGGAACCTCGGCCTGAAAGAGGAACGGACGCTGAGAGGGAATTGAACCTGGGACCCTTTGGTTCACAGGCAAGCGCTCAACCCTTGAGCCACAGCAGCCAGCAGTAGAAAACCGTTTGAGAACACACTTAAGCTAACAACGTCAACGTCTAGAATTCCGTCGACCCTAAAAGACGAACAAAGGAGCATAGAGCAGGGAACAATCTATAGGGCAGAGCTACCTAGGAGGAACCGTTGGCAAAACCTACAGGGAACCATCTCTGCAGCCAGGGGAAGCAGTTGGCGGTGCGGGGAGGACATGGAATCGCTATTCTTCCTGTACCCGGCTCGTCGGCGCACCTTCTAGGGCTCTGTGCCAACAGGGACCTTGCTGGAGGAAAGCCAGGCAAGTCACTGGCACTCCAAGGCAGCGAACGGCGGCAGAGCCAGCAGTGGTGCGCTGGTGGTGCGAAGACGCCGAACCCGAAATGGAGTTCATCCACGCTAACCACTTCAAAGTCGGAAAACCCTTACACCCCACGAAAGTCGGAAACGGAGCAGAGCGTAGGAACAATCAGTGGGTCGAACTCTGAGGCAGGAACTGCTGGCAATTGGTACAGAGAACTAGCCCTGCAACAGGGGGACGGCAGTGAGCGGTGCAGGGGGCCAAAACCTTGTCATTGAACACGGGGTCCCTCTGCACTAAGTCCTTCAGTGTCAACCTGAAGAAAATCCGTATATCCTGTGAAATAGGAGTAAAGGTGCATAGATCGCAGAACCATCAGTGGGTCAGAACAACGTAGCAGGACCCATTAGCAACCAGCAGAGGGAACTAACGGTGCAGACGGCAGGAAGCAGCCAGGCAGGCAGGGAGGCAAGGAACCCACAGGTCTCCCTGCACACAGCACACAGCCTTCACCCCCAGGGCTGTGTCCACAGAGACTTTGCTGGAGAGAAACCCGAGAAGTCAGCCTCCTTGCACCGGGGCTGCTGGGGCAGCCGGGCCCCAGCTACTCGAGCTCACTACCCAGGTCAGGGTGTGTGTTTTCAGAGACAGGCGCTCACTCAATTTGGTCTGCACTGTAATTTAACTTCATCACAACAAGTAATAGTAATTCCACATATTTTGACATCTCTGCATTCTGTTCCCGTCTGGTCTTAGGGAGGGGGGCGGGGCCCTGAGCCTCCCTCCCCTGGCCTCCGGAAGTGCTTGCAGCTGAGAACAGGGCAGAGTCGGCGCCCCTCCCCCAGGGGCTGAGCTCAGTCTGGCTGGGAGGGGAGACCCTTGTATTTCTAACCACCCAGCAGCTCAGAACCTGAGATGGACAGAGGAAGGGTGACACCCATGTTGGCCCGATTCTTTATTTTGCAGTATTTTATATTCATTTCACCAATTTCAATGTCTTTCTTGGCATTACTTTCTTCATGGTTATGATGATCAGGCATGTCTTGTACCCTTTCCCATAAGTGAGCTGTTCCCTCTACAGTTGTTCTGAATCCTGTAGAGACCAGTGAAGCCCAATGTCCAACTACCGCTGCACTGCCCAGCTTTTGTCCACAGTGGTTTGGAATCCTAATCCATGAATCTAAGAAGCCACCCACGGTTGAGTTGTGTCAGGACTTTACACACCACTAAGAGAAAAAGGCTGGTATTAAAATCATGCGTTAATGGTAGGAAACCACCTACATGTATGTGAAAGACGGGAATTTGAGAAAAGGAGATAACTCTCAAAATTCATTAAATGTAGGTATATTTTGTCCACTCCTTATTTTCAGCCCTTAATGTATTTTTCTTTTGTTTACTTCTTGAAAATAACATAGACTTTACAGGCAATTTTGTTACCTATTTTAAAAAAGATTTCATTTATTCATTTTTAGAGAGAGGGGAAGGGAAGGAGAAAGAGGAAAGAAACATCAGTGTGTGGTTGCCTCTCACACGCCCCCTACTGGGGACCTGGCCTGCAACCCAAGCATGTGCCCTGACTAGGAATTCTATTGCTGACCCTTTGGTTCGCAAGCAAGCATTAAATCCACTGAGCCACACCAGACAGGGCTAATTTTCATAACTATGTAATTTGATCACATTTGTCTTCTGTCTCGGTAGTGAGGGAGTTCAGAAGTAGCCTCTGTGAAATGTGCCACCTTGGCCTGTTTGGAGCTGAAGGCGATCAAAGCCCAGCAGATTCAAGAAAAACTTCGACCCCTCCCTCAGCTACCTAAAAGCGTTAAAGGGCCTGGTTCAGGGTACTTTCCAGGTCCACCTTTCTCTCTGCACGGCCTATCTCTACGGCAGGTCAAAGCACTCACTGTCCCGTGAACTCCTCCCCTCCCCTCCCCTCGGAGGCCCCAGGACGCTCGCCCATTCCTTAGCTCAGCAAGGCCCCTGAGCCTCCCTGGCCTGACTTGGCCCCTGAGGAGCAAACCATTCGAGGGAAACGCCGTCTGGGGGAAGAGACAGCAAACGCCTTTGCAGGTTGCACTGCCTGGGTCTCGCTGCCACGCGCAAACCAGCGCCTGTGGCTGCCTCACCCGGGCTCCCAGCGCGGACAAACCTCCCCCGCCGCTGAGCTGCGTCTGCGGCGCTCACAGCGCCGCCCCGCGGGCCGGGCGGCCGGGGAGGGAAAGGAGAAGCAGGGCCAGAGCGCAGCCCGCCCGCAGGATCCGCCTCCTGCCCGGGGCGCCCCAGCGGGCCCCAGCCTGCGGGGCGGGGAAGACGTGCGCACCACGGAGACCCACCCGGCTGGCCGCCACCCCCAGGGCTGCCACGAGAAACCATCGGAGTAACCCGGAGCGAGGTGGGCTGTGCTCCAAAACTGGGATGACAAAGCGCCGGCGCCCCGGGGACCGAAAAGAGGGAGAGGAAGCGGCGCAATGACGGTGACCGCCCCCCGGACACTCCCTCCCCCCCCCCCCCCCCCCCGCAGGGAGCACGCAGCGGGGTGACGGACAAGGCAAAATCGGTCTCGGCGCGGACCGGGGTGCTGCCCCCCAGAAACTCGGGACGCGGGGACTTGAGCCGCGCTATCGCCAGAGCCCGGGGTCCCAGGACTGACAACAACACAAAATGTGGACCAGGCTGGGAATCCCCCAGCGGATATTTCACAACACCCGCAAACTTATTTCGTGGAAATGACTTGGTCTGAGGCCGTCGCTTTCAGCCAATCCTCAGGCTCCTGGAAACCCCAGCTGCGATAACCAATCGCTGCAAAGGTCAGCGCGCTTCCTTTTTCTCCTCTTCAAAAGCTGTGCGTCCTGCTGGGTTTCAGACCGTCTTCCCCTCAAGCAGGAGCTCCAAACATCCTGTCAAGGGTGTGGGCAGCGGAGAAGAGTCCTGCTGAACCCCCCTCGCCTGTGCGTGACCGTTCTGGTGCCCCGGAGCGCACAGGACCTCAGACTCGTGGAGGACCTGGACTGCTGGGTGAGGTCAGGGACCCCTTGTTACTTGGTCTTGGGTCCCCGCTGCCTGCTCACCAGGGCACTGCGTTGTTGTCTGAGCTTTGCTGTTGCTTCTCCCGCGGTGTTTCCGCGGGATGATGGTGTGGTGTCCTCCGACTTCTGGAGCAAGTGCCTGGCTGCATTTTCTGGGCATCGTATGCCCTGGTCAGCTCGCTGCTTCTCCATTTCTCATCAGCAGTTTTGCGTTGGGCTCATAAGCCTGGACCCTGGTGAGCGCAGGCTGATTTCAGGGACTGTGGTTTCCTCGCCCTTCCCTGCAGCTGCCTGCCCTCCGCCTGCTGGGGCCTTTGCTGTCTAGGTTCTTCCCGGGTCTGGCTGTGCTGTTCTGTCCGTGTGCTGGTTGTCTGCTCTGCGCTCTCCAGAATGTTTTTTCGTGTTTCCTCGTGTCTATTGATTTTGTTCACTTTGTTAGTGAAGGCTGAGTCTGTCATGAATTCCTTGTTTTTTTTCGATGTCTAGCTTGCATCCGCCCACCACCCAGGAGAGCACAGATTCCCAGGCTGCAGGCAGCGCTGCAGGCTGTGGCTCCTGCATCAGCTTGGACGCTTGTGTCCTCCTGGTCTGCGGTACCCGAGATGGAGCAGCCCTTTCTGGATGCTGTGAAGCTGACTTGGGAGCCTGCAGGCTGGGCGCCACAGCCCCAGCCCCTGTGGATGCTGGCCTCAGAAGACTTGGGGACGGCGGCCGCTGACCCTCTGCAGGGCAGGGGGAGAGCCCAGTGGCCACCGCAGAACTGAGGACAAGCTTTCCAGCCCTTGTGGGCGGCTGACCTGGGTCTGAGAGCGGCACAGACTCTGGAGCGGAGCCCAGAGCCCCTGGGAGCCAACCGCAGCCCAGCCCAGTCCAGGTGTCTGGACAGGGACACAGAGGAGCCCCAGCACCTGCCAGGGCTCCTGAGCCCCCAAAGGAAACCGCATCCGAGCAGATTCCTGTGGCCCTGCCGCCTGCTGCCAGAGAAGGACGGACCGGAGACCCCCGAGACCTGGGACCACATGCAAACCTCAGAGTGCCTCCCCCACCGCGGGGCCCCACCGGGTGGCGCCCCCAGCATCCTGTGGGGCCCTGCAGTGACTGGCGCTCTAGGGTCATGGGCCTTCAAAGTTCCTCGAGACCTGCAGTCTGTCTCCAGGATGGGAGACAGGACCTGGGAAAGCCGCTGGGACCCAGATTCCTGTGCAGGCTCAGGCTCTCCCGCAAGTGCTACTGGGCACCCAGGCACAGGGACCCAGGCCACCAGCTGCAGTTGTGGACAACAGACCAACTTGGTTGGAGTGCGTGCATCAGCCCAGGCAAGGGCACGGGACAGCGAGGGCTCTTTGGTAAGGGTGTAGGGTGTGTTGGATTTCAGAGAAAGAGATCCCTTCCAAGGTCGCCCGTCTTGCGGCCACTTTGCATCTGCACCCTCTGCAGTAAGCAGGAGCCTTGCTCTCCCTCCCAGGCATCTGCCGCATTTCAGGCGGGCACGGGTCGAGCAGTTAAGAGCCACCAGGGCGCTCGCCGCAATAAAGACACCCGTGAGAGGATAAGCTGGGACGTGGACCGGGACAGAACACTAGGTTTCCCGCCAGCTGCAAGCAGAAGTCCACGCAACGAGAGGCACACTGTAAAATCACTCCCGAGCCCATCCCCGCGGCACCACCCCCAGACAGGTTTTAGGCTTGGGAGAGAGAGCAATGAGTTTCCTTCCAAGTGGCTTTCATGCTACAAGCGCCTCGGCGCCTTCTTTCTTTAAAAGCTGCTTCTTGCAGCCCTTTGGATTTTGCCTTTCCCTCCGCCTGCCTGTGAAGAGAAAAGCAGAAAGGAAATGAGGGTTTCGGTTTCAACCGGACTCCGAAGATTGCTTTCAGAGCTCAGGGTCAGTTCCAGTTGCAGGGTTGTTTATGAGTGTCTTGGCTTCTTGCTGGGCACCGAAGATAAGAGGCATTCCTCCCTCCGGCTTGAGATCTCAGGCGCCGCTACGTGAGTAGGGGCCTTGCGGAGGTGTCTGGGGTCCATCCCTGAGACGTGCAGGGGCCTCACAGGGAATTCCCGTCCCAGGAATTTAACTCTCGGCTCATCCAGGGAAGCGCGATACAAAGGTTGGTCACCTCGCGCTTTGAGCCACCCCCTTGCCGTTTTAGACACTTGGGGGAGAACCTGAGACCCATAAGCGGGGTGAGGGTACTCGGGAAGTCGGGTACCCCTCTCCCTGACGGTCTTCCACCAACAGCACATTTCGACCCACTGCACCCTGCTCACTAGAAAGAAGTAGGATCCAAAGGTGCAGGCGGAGAGAAAGCCAACCTAAAACTGGCTTTGTCATCGCCGCGCTTGCGGTGGGAGGAGTGTCAGAAAAGTTGCTTTTATTTCTATATCTACAAATCCTCTACCATGGGGAACAGGCTCTCTAAGGAACAAGAGAGATGTTTTTTGTTTTTCTTTTTTCTTTTTTGAAACTAACTCAGCCGCTTTTTAAGGCTGCTGGACGTCTCCCGGATAAGGGATCTTTAGATTTGAGAGTGTGGACAAAAGCCGGGCAGAGGAGCCCTCACAGTCGGGGAAGCGTAGACAGAAGAACAGCGACCCCTGCAGGTCAGCCAGGCCCTTCCCGAGGTTCTCCCAGCCGCAGTGACGGTCCCGCCCTGCCCAGGGAGCCCGGCCTGGGGCGAGGGTGTGCACGCACTCACAGCCTCACTGGGACAGCTCTGTGTGCAGACTTGCAGTGCAGTGGAATGGGCCTTTCTGCAAAGAAAATCGGCGGAGTGGGGGTTGGTCCCCCTCGCCTCTCCTCTTCCCCTTGCAGGCAGGACAACCTGTCCCCACGTCCAGCACCAGCCCAAGTCCCAATCCACAGAGTCTGCCCTGGGGTCCTCAGTTCTGCATAGCACCTGGCCGTCGAGGGCACCACCAGCAGACTTAGAACTGGCCCAGACAGCCGAAGACCTGGGGCAGGGACCTCCTCACTCTGTGGAACCCAAACCACCTTCCTGTATAAAGTTCTGGTAACCAGTGGCAATACCGACGCTCCGTAAAAACAACCATCACCAAGGACAATAAGGACACAGCTGGAAAAAGCCCTGTCAGTAAAGGCAATTCAGAGGGCGTTTTAAAAAGCACTGCCACCAAAGGCAACAGACCACCCTGTAAAAGTCACTGGTCCCCAAAGGCAATAGGGACCGCGCAGTAAAAATCACCGTGACTAAAGGAAGTACTGATGGCATTGTGAAAACCACCGTCACCAAAGGTAATACGGATGGTACATTACAAGCACCCTCACCAAAGGCAGTAAGGACCATATTCTAAAAAGCACTGCCTCTAAAGGCAATACTGACGATATTTTACAACTCACCATCACTAAAGGCAATACACACGGTATTTTAGAAAGCACTGTCACCAAACGCAATACAGACAGAACTTTAAAAAACACCTTAGTAAAAGCAGTAAGGACCTTCCTTTAAAAAGCACTGTCACTAAAGGCAATAGGGTTTGTATTTTAAAAAGCACCCTCACCCAAGGCACTATGGACCATATTTTAAAAAGCAGCGTCATCAAAGGCATTACGGATGGTATTTTTAAAATACCATAAGGAAAAGCAGTAAGGACCGTATTTTACCTAGCACCATCACTAAAGACAGTACTGATTGTATTTTAAAGAGCACCGTCACCAAGGGCAATAGGGACCCCACTATAAAAAGCACTGTCACCAAAGGTAACAGAGATGGGGCTGTGAAAAGCTCCGTCCCCATGGGAAACATGGAAGAAGGAGCATGGTTTAGAACGGAGTCAACTGGAGGAAAGGTCTCATCTGTAACTAATCACGTCTAAGAGTCACAGTCCATAAATAACTGTCACTTCCTACACGTGACTGCCAGTCAGTGAGAGCCAGTAAGAAACAGTGGATGTAACACCAGTGAGTAACAGCAAGAAGTGGAGAGGCAGGAGGGGGCGAGGAAAGCGCAGAAACCAGGGCTGCAGGGAGCAAGAGGCTGTCACTGACAGGGGACACCGAGGGGACAGCACGCAGTTTTATTGGAAAGGGAGATTGTTCCCTCCCCCACCCCCACCCTCCTGCCCCTGCACGTCCCCCCAAGGCTCCCTCCCGCCGCAGTCTCAAGGCTCTGGAAGGTCCAGGAAGATCCCGCAGCAGCCGGCAGCCTTGCGGACGGCGCGACGGACCCAGCGCAGGCAGCCGGAGAAGTCCGGGTGAGCGCGCCATCCAGCCGGCGCCCGCGCTGGGCGGCGCTCTGCGGGGCGCACGTCCTCCAAGTTCCCCGCGATCTGCAGTCCGTCTCCGGCGCCGGGAGACGGGGCCAGGGAAAGCGGCTGGGACGCGGTTTCCTTCTCGGGCTCAGGCTCAGGTTCCGCTGTCGTCTCTGGTGTCTCTGGCGTCTCTGGGGTCTCTGGTGTCTCCGGCGTCTCTGGCGAGGGACCCGGACTGGGCTGTGCTGGGCTGGCCCCCCAGGGGCTCTGGGCTCCGCTCAAGCGCATGAACAGATCCTAGACCGGGGGCAGCTGCCAGCAGGGACTGCGAAGTAGTTGCCCGCCGTAGGCGCCGGGGGGGCCCGCGGACTCTCCCAGGCGCGGGTACAAGGGCAGCGGCCCCGGCCCGGAGTCTTCGTCGAGGATGGGCAAGGGCGGAGGCTGGGGCCCCGGCGCCTGGTCGGCGGCGTCCCAAGCCCGCTTCACGGCGTCGGGAAAGGGCTGCTCCATCGCGGAGTCGTCGGTCGGGGAGCACCCCATGTGGGAGCTGATGCAGGAGCCCAAGCCTGAGGCCGCAGCTGCGGCTTCGCTATTTATGCTCTCGGCGGTGGAGGACGGAAGCAAGCTCGTCGTCCAAAAAATCCCCGTGTTGTTGAAAACGAAGTCGCTGAAAGCTAACAAACTCAACATAATGGTTAAACCAGAGAGGAAACGCGGAACCAGGGCGACAGGAGAAGGAGCCATCGTTAGGACAGGAGGGGCAGGGAGCCGAACCCTCAGGTCTCCCTGAAATCAGCGCCCGGAGAGACCTGGCTCGGGAGAAAGCCGAGAAACCACACGCGCTGCCACAGGGCGGGCTTCAGCTGGACCGACAGCGGCCCGTGGTCCCATACCCCTTCATGGAAAACGGAGTTCATGCGCACCCACCACGTCAAACTCAAGGAATCGGCAGACGCACAGTCTCTTTGGCGTATTGGAGCACAGAGCAGGGGGTGACCGCTGGGTCCGAACAAGGCGCTCCCCCGCCCCCGCCCCCCCATCAACTCACGGGTCCGAGCACCGGCCCTGCAGGGCCCAGAAAGCGGCCAGCGGTGCAGGCAGGCGCGGCAGCCAAGGGTCTGCTGAAGGGACGCTCACACAGCCCGGGTCTAGAGCTCTGCCCCCGGAGACGTTGCTGCAGAGTAAGCGGAGAAATCCGCCCCCTGGGATCGGGTGAGGGGTGCCAGAGAGCCGCCAGACGTGCAGTTCTCCGTGGGCCAGAAGCGCCTCGTTGAGAACGGACTCGGGCCGCTCTACACCCTTCCCTGATGGGAGCACAGCACCAGGGCAGCGAGGAGCAGAAACCACGTGCCTCTGGAATCTCCGAGCACTAAGTGCGGTCCCAGTATTGGGGGAAGAGCCCCAGCGCTCGAGAGAGAAAAATCGAAACCGTCACAGCTGCGCCTGAGCGAGCAGCAGCGGAAACGTTACTCCGGTACAGCCGCCTGCGAGCTCAGACCGCAGTCCCTTCATCTGGAGGAAACCTCGGACATCGGAGCCGCATCAAACCTTCGTGAAGGAGCACTGCCCGGATGAAGCCCAGGCAGAGGGCCAGAGAGGGGAAGAAATCACTGGTGACTGAGACCAGCCTGCTCTCACCTTCCTCTGAATTCTGTGGTTGCAAGGCCCCCTGCTAGGGGAGAAAACTGAAGCCTGCAGAGCTTCCCGTGGGCCTGCAGGAGCAGACACTGTCATGTCCCAGGAACCGGTGCGCAGGCAGCCCCTCGAGGGTTGCGTGCCCAGGGAGACCTGGCTGGAGAGAGGGTCGGAGAAGGACCCCGCTGCCACAGGGCGGGCTTCGGCAGAGCCAACCGCGGGCCCATGCTCCCATAGCCCGTAATAGAAAACGGAGTTCATCCGCACCGACAACGTCAAACTCAAGAAAACGGCAGACACGGTCTCTTTGGCATATTGGAGCACAGAGCAGGGGGTGACCGCTGGGTCCGAACAAGGCAGCCCCACCCATCAGCTCACAGGTCCGAGCACCAGCCCTGCAGAGGGCAGAAAGCGGCCAGCGGTGCAGGCAGGCGCGGCAGCCAAGGGTCTGCTGGAAGGAGGCACACAGCCCGCAGTCTAGAGCTCTGCCCCCCGCCCCCTCCCCCAGACGTTGCTGGAGAGAGTCCGGGGAAATCACCTCCCTTGGATCGGGCTGGAAGTGCCCGAGAACGGACAGGCGTGCTGTTGTCTGTCAGTCTAAAGCGCATCGTTGAGAGCTGAGTCAACCGTCTTTATACCCTTCCGCGATGGAAGAACGGCAACAAGGCGAGGAGAAGCAGAAAGAACCTGCCTCTGTAATCAGTCTGCGGTAGCTGCCCTCCGAGTATTTGGCTGAGAGTCCTAGTGGTGCGAAGAAAAAATGGAAACCGTCACAGATGGGTCTGAGCAAACAGTAGCAGGAACGTTATTTCCGTAGAGCGGCCTGTGAGCTTAGATCGCCATATATTTATTCATCAGTAGAAAACACCGTAGATAGAAGGAACATTAAAACTTCGTGAAAGAACAGCATCCTCATGCAGCCCAGACAAAGGGGCAGAGAAGAGAAAAAATATGGTGTGTTCAAGTCCAGCCTGCACTCACCTCCCAGTAAATTGTTGGGTTGAAATTCTCCCTGCTGAAGAGGGAAATTGGAAACCTTAATACCTGTTCTGTGCTGGCAGGAGCAGACACTATAGTGTCTGGTCTGAGAGCAGCATGCTTTCATTGTGAAGAAACAACACAGACAGCAGAACCACTAAACTGGGAGAAGTAACCCTGGGCTGACTGATAAACAGGAACGAGGCAGCGAGGAGCAGAAACCACGTGCCTCTGGAATCAGGGTGCACTAAGTGCGGTCCCAGTATCTGGCTGAGAGCCCTAGCGCTGGAGAGAAAATATCAAAACTGTCACAGCTGGGTGTGAGCAAGCAGGAGCAGAAATGTTGTGAAGGTTCCGTGGCCTCTAAGCTCAGAGCTCCATAGATTCTTTAGGGGAAAACAACGGAGATCGAAGCAGGGTCAAATCTTCTTGAAGTAACAGTATCCTTATGAATACCAGGCAAAGGTGGCAGAGAGGAGAAGATGTAAGGTGAGAGAAATATCTGCACTCAGGGCCCTCCAAATTTTTGGTTTGTGAGCTCCCTTGCTGGAGATAGAAATTGGAACCTTCACAGAAAGATACAGCGAGAACCTTTAGCAAACCCCGGAGAGAACTAACCTGCAGAGAGCAGCCTGGGTATTTATGCTGTCCTGGGTGGTGGGCGGATACCAGCCAGATAGGGAAAAAACAAGTAATACAAAACGATGTTACCCACCACTAACAAATTCCGCAAAATCGGTATACCCAGGTGAAATACAAAAAAAAATAAAAATAAAAAAAAAAAGGAGCACAGAGCAGGGAACAATCATTCTGTCACAACGATTTTCAGAACAGACAGAAGGGTATACATAACAGACAGAATCATATTCATAACAGGCAGAATGATGTGCAGAACGATATAAGGAGAAGCTTTCGCAAACCCTACAGAGAACTAACCCTGCCGAGCGCAGAGAGCAGCCAGCGGTGCAGGGACTGCAAGGACCCACAGGTCTCCGGGAAATCGGCGTGCAGCCGCTGCCCCCTCGGGCTCTGCGCCCATGGCCACAGCGCAGGAGAGACCCCGGAGAAATCAGCCGCGCTGGGCCGGAGAGCGGTGGCAGAGAGACGAGGGATGGGCACTGACCAAAGACCCGGACCCCTGCAGGGGCAGATGAGTGCGCTGCCTTGTAAAACATGTGGGTGAGTGGAAGGACCGGTGTTCTGTGGCTAACGCTTCTTACTACATGAAAAGCACCATGAGTTCTTGAATACTGCAGTAATATAGAATTCAACTACTGTGTAATGTAACCTATCATTCTCACCTAAGGTGTTTTATGTTTGAATAATTAATTTTTTATTTCATAATTTTTCTTGAAGATTTCTTCCCCTTTTTATTCATTTTATACTGTTTATTATATATTTTTGAAACCTATTTTCTTATCATTACATATTTTATATCTGTATTACTTTTTAATATTTAATTCAATTATTTGTATGACTGTTATTGTACATATATTTTCTTATTTATGTCATATCAATTATATATTTTATTGTTTAAATATTTATGCCACACAGATGATTTCTTATTTATTTACATACTCAGGATATTTAAATAATTTATATTTTACTGGTTAATATAAATGACTTTAAATTATATTCTTAAATTATAACCCTGGCTGGAGTAGCTCAGTGGATTGAGCTCGGGCTGCGAACCAAAGTGTTGCAGGTTCGATTCCCAGTCAGGGTACATGCCTGGGTTGCAGGCCGTGGCCCCCAGCAACCGCACATTGATGTTTCTCTCTCTCTCTCTATCTCCCTCCCTTCCCTCTCTAAAAAGAAATAAATAAAATCTTTAAAAAAATTATAAGTAAAATAATTTGCATTTTACTTGTTAATATAAATAATTTTAAATTATATTTCTAAATATCTAACTTTAGAAGGCTTACTTTTATTTAATATATTTTTAAGTTAACATTTTATTTGATAATATTGCAGTATAATTATTGTATATTTTTAGATTCTTTAACATTTTCCTTTTACTTTTTTTTTAGATTTTATTTATTTATTCTTTAGAGAGGAAAGGAAGGGAGAAAGAGAGAGAGAGAGAAACATCAATGTGCGGTTGCTGGGGGACGGGGCCTGCAACCCAGGTATGTGCACTGACTGGGAATTGAACCTGCAACACTTTGGTTCGCAGCCCGCGCTCAATCCACTGAGCTACGCCAGCCAGGGCCCTTTTACTTTTATATTATTATACTTTTATTTTATATTATTATAAAATAATATAATGACTATAAATTTTAAGTTACTTTATTTAATATATTTTGATTTTTAATTAAAGATAATATTTCCATATTTTATTAGTTACAGTTATTTATTTTTATTTTTGTATGATCCTTTAAAATTTACTTTATCATTATGGTATTCCTTTTTACTATTTTAAGTTTTAAATGGATTTTTTAATAATATTAATGTCAATTGCCCTGGCTGAGGTAGCCCAATGGATTGAGCGCTGGCTGAGAACCAAAGGGTCGCCAGTTCGATTCCCAGTCAAGGCATGTGCCAGGGTTGCAGGCCAGTTACAGGCAACCACACATTGATATTTTTCTCCCTCTTTCTCCCTCCCTTCACCTCTCACTAAAAGGAAATAAATAAAATCTCTTAAAAAATTAATGATAATTTACAAATATTTTAAATTTAAAAGCTTTAAATACTAAATGTTATGAAGTATTTGTTTTTTCTTACTGACATGTATTTTGTTTTTAATCAAATCATTTTAATTTTATCTTATTTATAATACCTTATAATAATATAATTTTATTCTAAGTTTAACACTAAATATAATGCTATGAAAGATTATAATGTATAATTTTAAATAAGACACTTCTTATTAATGTTTTCTTTAAAAAATTTTAGTTACAACATTTCCAAATTATAATATTGGTTACCTTAGAATTTCACGGTTTTTATTGTATTTTTCTTTTTTTTTAAGATTATTTATTTATTTATTTTTAGAGAGGGAAGGGAGGAAGATACAGAGACAGAAAGAGAGAGAGAAACATTAATGTGCGGTTGCTGGGGGTCATGGCCTGCAACCCAGGCATGTACCCTGACTGGGAATCGAACCTGCGACACTTTGGTTCACAGCTCGAGCTCAATCCACTGAGCTAAACCAGCCAGGTCAGGTTTTTTATTGTATTTTTCAACATTAAAATGTAAATACTTTATGTTCATTATTTTGTTGTTTAAAAATTCTTTGGCTTTATTTTATTCTTTGTATTCATTTAATTTTTATTTTAAATTTAAAAAGGAAAATATTTGAAATTATTTTATCGCATTTTTATTTTTAATTTAAAATATTTTAATTTAACCATATTTATTTTTATTTTCAGTAATTGTATTATTACAATTTTTATTTATTGCTTTAATTCTAGTCCATTTTACTGTTTTTAATGAAATGCAGTGAATATATTTTTAAATCGTTTTTAAACCTGGACTGCCAGCTCACCTGGTTAGTGCGCCACCCTGATAGGTCAAGGTTGTGGGGTCCATCCGCAGTCAGAGCTGATGCTACAAGAATCAACAAGTGGCCTTGGTGGGATGGCTCAGTTGGGTGGAGTGTCTCCCTGCACCCGAAGACTGAGTGTTGCGTTCCCTTCAATGCACACGCCTAGGCTCTGGGTTGGATCTTCCCCCCGTCCCCTGGGCGCATGCAGGAGGCAAATGATAGATGTTTCTCTCTCACATCTATCTCTCCCCTCCTCTCCCTCTCCCTCTCTCCCCCCACCCTCTCTCTCCCCAGCTCTCTCCCACTCCCTCTCTCTAAAATCCATTTGAAAACATATCTTTGCGTGAGGATGAGAAAAGAGAAGAACCAACAAATGAATACACAAGTAATGAAACAAGGAATCCACATTTCTCTCTCTACATCAAATAAGTTTAAATTTTTAACTGAAATTTTTACTAAAATATAATTTTAAAGATTCTATTACATTTTAACTGCAAATGTTCATTCAAATTTTAATTTAAGAAATTATTTAAAAATAAATTATTTTCTTTTTTTAAGATTTTATTTATTTATTCTTAGAGAAGGGGAAGGGAAGGAAAAAGGGAGAGAAATATCCACGTGGGGTTGCCTTTGGCACTCCCCCTACTGGGGATTTGGCCTGCAACCCAGGCATGTGCCCTGATTGGGAATCAAACCCTTGACCCTTTGGTTTGCAGCCTGAGCTCAATCCAATGAATCACACCAGCCTGGGCTAAAATAAATTATTTTCAATTTTTTCATTAAATTTTGTGTACCTTAGTTTTAAATGTCCTAATTTCTACTTACTTTTTAAATTCACAAACTTTTACTTAATTAAATGTTATTTACCAAGTTATTTTAGTATGACACTCTTTCTACTTAGAACATTTCATGAGTATCTAAATTTACTGTTTATTTATATAAATTTAAAAGTTTAGCACTGACCCCTGGGACTCTGTTGGCGAGGCGAACTCCTGAAAAATCAAAGGATCTTAACTGCATTTTGGGTCAGAGCACATGCCTGGATTGCAGTTCAGTCCTGGGCTGGGGCTTCACAAGAGGCAACAATTGATTTTTCTCTCCCATATGCATGGTTCTCTCCCTCTCTTTCTCTCTCCTTAGTTGCTATAGAGGTAAAGGAAAAAACATTATCTCTATACCACATAAAAAGCACAATGAGTTATTTAATACTATAGTAATCTATAATTAATCTACTGTGTGATGCAACATGTCATTCTAATGTAAGATCTTTTATTTTTCACTAATCATATTTGTAATTTTTAATTTTTGTTGGATGTTTCTTCCTTTCTTTTATTCATTATTTATATTGTTTATTATATATTTTATAAAATTAGTCTCTAATTTATTGTTACATATTTTATTTCTATATCACTTATTTCCAATTAAGTTATTTGTATGAATATTATTGATATGATATTGATGTTGTCCATTGATGTTTCTCTTTTATACTGATGTTTGACTTCCTCTTTTTCTCCCTCCTCTTCCTGCTCTCTAAAATTAAACACGTAAATTGTTTTCTAAAAACTAAAATAAATACCCTGGCTGCTGTGGCTCAGTAGATTAAGCACCAGCCTTTGAACCAAAGTGTCACCAGTTTCATTCCCAGTCAGGGCACATGCCTGGGTTGTGCGCCAGGTCCCCAGCTGGGGTTCCATGAGACGCAACCACAAATTGATGTTACTCTCCCTCACTTTCACCTGCTATTTCTCTAAAAACAAAGAAACATAAATCTTTAAAAACAATAAAAAATAAATGAAGTGTAAATGTTGTTGCTGATTATTTTTGAAATTTTATTTTACTATATTATATTTGTAATGCATTTAATTTTAGCTTAATTTATTTACTTGTTTTTCATCCAATGTTCATTAACAAATAATTAATAAAATTAAATATTTAATTGTAAAAAAATAGCAAGTAAAAGAAAATGTAACAAAACAAGTGAAAAGTGAAGCAATTATAAAATGTTATACATTTAAAGCTATTTTAAAATGTAAAATAAAATGTACACATTCAATATATAGATAAAATATTTTTAAAATAAATATCTTAAATGTTCACACATAAAATAATAAAAAATTAACATTGACATTAAGTGAAATAAAATAAACGAGGCCAGAAAAAACCCCACTGACAAAATATGTAAGTTTCATTAGGAAAATGAAATCTACCTTATTTCATGAATACTGGAGAAACTGAGGGTTTTTTCCTTCATAAACTTTTCATAATCATAAAAGAAATTCAAAACTGTAAAGGATGATCACTTTTAAGGAAATTAATGCGTCTCCAATGCAAGTATTCATCATCACAGGGTTAATCTGCTCACTAGAAGGTTCGCTCTAGGAGCCATCCTGGAGCTTCCTGCTTTCGAGCTTCATACTAGCCTTCCGTGGCTTTGAGGCAGCCCTGTTCGAGATCAGGTTGTTTCTCGCTCCAGGGAATATTCGTAGAAATCCAGCTCTTCGTATTTTCTTTCCCCTCCCCCCCTCCCCCCTCTCCAACAGTGCACGGTGCCAGCATCTTGCAGAAACTTTTCCGCGAAAACGGGTTGTGACAGAAAAATATCGCCATCTACAGGCCTCCAGGGAAATTGCAAGTGGCTATACGGAGCAGATGTCTGCAAACGACGGTAACGAGCAGCAAGGTAACGAGCACCCGCTGATCCAGGACCAGACAGAAGCCACAGAGGACCTCAGGGGGTGGGGCTGGGTGAGCGGTTCTGGGAAGAGGGTGCTTCCTGGAGCCAGCGGACTGGCTACTTCAAAACCGGTTTTCACTACGGTTCAGAAATGGCTCAGCCTCATTCACTCAGACTCAGCGATCTCCAAGGCCCAGTGAAACCCTGATGCTGGGCTAAACCCTGACATGTACGGCTAAGGAACAGCAGTCGGGCCTACACCCGCACTTGCTACCTACAGGACCTGGGGTGGCTGAGACCGTCACAGTGAAACCTTCTAGGAACGTTCCAGGAACCTTTTTGGACACCTGATCTCTGCACTCAGCTGGAGGGGGGCGAAACTCAGAGAACCCCCCCCCCCCCCCCCGGGTGTGATCCAGATGACCCCCTCCCCCTGAATAACACCCAGGACTTCCCTCAGAGTCCTCCATTCCACCCCCAGCCCTGGTCCCTTCCAGCTCGGGACCACCGCTGCCTCCCCATTCCCGATGCCCCTGGTGAGTATCACTTGCCCGGGGGAGGAGAGGAAAAGGGTTCAATGGGTCCATCCCGGTAAACTATTCAAGAAAGGAAACAGAGAATGATAAGTAGATGGCAAAGCCCAGTTCCCTGGGATTTTATTGATTCCATTCCCAGAGGTAATTTGTGGTAAAAACCCACCAGCCAGGTGCCATCGCGGCGCAGCAGCCCGTGGGCACCGTGGGTGCGTTATCCGAGCGCCGGGCCGGGTGCGCGGGAGGGGCGGCACAGCGCAGGGAAGTTGTCCATGGCGCAGGCCCAGGCAAGCTCTCGGTTCAGGACCGGTGGCACGCTGGGCTGCGGACGCTCCCACATCCAGGGCTGGTGCTCCCAGGCGGGTGGATGCGCTTCCCTCGCTTGGTGGTCCGGTGCGCGGGAAAGTCGGCACAGCGCGAGGAAGTTGTCCATGGCCCAGGCCCAGGCCTGCTCTCGGTTCAGGCCCGGAGGCTTGCTGGGCTGCGGACGCTCCCACATCCAGGGCTGGTCCTCCCAGGCGGGTGGATGCGCTTCCATCGCTTGGTGGCCCGGTGCGCGGGACGGTCGGCACAGCACGGGGAAGTTGTCCAAGGCCCAGGCCCAGGCCTGCTCTCGGTTCAGGCCCGGAGACACGCTGGGCTGCGGACACTCCCAAATCCAGGGCTGGTCCTCCCAGGCAGGTGGATGCGCTTCCATCGCTTCAGCCTGCAGAGCCCGAAGAGAGGTGCAGCAGAGAGGTGCAGCGGGTCGAGGAGAAGCGACTGATGCAGGCAGGTAAAGACTGTGCCTTTTATACTGTCCCTTCCGGAAATCCGTCGCTAAGCAGATTACTCGGAAGGAATGACCCTTATTTGCATTGCAAATTGATTCATGGCCTGGGGCGAAGAAGGGGAGAGTCTCAGGCTCTGGCAACGCCCTACGGACAGTCTAAGGGGTTGGTTTCTGGATTGAAAGGGGCGGAAGGAGGTTAGGGTGGAGTAGGTAGGTCCCTAGGGAGAAGGGTGGGGTCAGACTGTGGGTCCTCTCCCTGGAAAGCCTCTGGGCCAGTCCCGCACACCTAGAGGGAAACTCCGCTTCTCCAGGGCGTCGTCTCTGCGTGCCCGCCGCGCGGACCCTCAGCTTTCGGAGGTGGGAGCCTGAGCTCTCAGATCCTTCTGAGATCACGGGTACTTACCTCTGGGGGGGACCGTGCTTCCAGGCCCTTAGGTCCTCGCGACCCCACCGCAGGACGGGAAAGGAGTTCCGGAGTGATTAAGTCGGGGTCCATAAGGAGGGTCCGGGACCTTACTGAAAATTATAACTTTCTATGTGCGTCCACCCTGGAGTGTCAGAATCAGGAAGGACTTCCAGTGGCCTGTGGTTTCACACCTAATGCACGAATTCATTGAGGTCACGACACATTTCCCAGTGTTTCTTCAAAACCCTTGTCCGGTTTTACGGGATTATGTGCGCTCTGTTATTAGTGGTTCCCCGTTCTCTGCTCTCCTTCCTCCCATTGAATTCTTCCCGTTAGGACCAATTTTCTAACCTGTGCTTTTCTGTCAGTCTTGTAATAGGTGACATTCTTTTATCTGAAATTCAGTAAAGTGATCAATCTATGCAGGTAATTTCGCTCCTTATTTTCCATTCATTTGCAAGTGTCTAAGGTCATCACAAGTGTATTTGAACTGTGGCTTCCAAGGCGGGCCAATGCCCTTACGATGCAGCCTGCGGGGCGCATTTCACCCTGGTCCTCTCCCCGCCAAACCCAGTAAAGCCCAGCAGCCCCTCCCCTGCCTGGTCCTTCCCTACACACCAGCTGGGAACACACGGAGAAATAAAAGGCCGGCGTGGTTTTGGTCTTGATTTTGGAGCGAAAGAAAGTCGTCTGAGAACTCTGAAGACACTTTGCTCGGGGAGGGTGGTGCAGGGAGGGGACTCCGAGGAAATCTCAGGGTTCTTGCTGGCCACCGTCGTGCGGGCCACAGCGCTTCAGATACCCTGCCTGGGACGGGCAGCAGTGGCTGTCGCCGGAGGCCCGAGCTCAGATAGGTCCCCCACCCCAGTCCTGGAGTGTCGGTGCCTGGCTCCTCTAGGAGCGAAGTGACCCCGCCCCCAGGGTCGGTCCGCAGATACTCGGTATCCGTCACCAACAATGGGAACCGCAGAATCCACCATGATGGGAAGGAAATGGAGGGTCCCTGGGCTTTCCTACTTGGCTGTGAATGTTGACCAAATCTCCCTGGGGACTAGGGAAGGCTCTTAAGTTCAGAAAG
>NC_040905.2:6413459-6466186 GCF_004126475.2 Phyllostomus discolor
CACGCAAAACTGCTGATGAGAAATGGAGAAGCAGCGAGCTGACCAGGGCATACGATGCCCAGAAAATGCAGCCAGGCACTTGCTCCAGAAGTCGGAGGACACCACCCCATCATCCCGCGGAAACACCGCGGGAGAAGCAACAGCAAAGCTCAGAGAACAACGCAGTGCCCTGGAGAGCAGGCAACGGGGCCCCAAGACCAAGTAACAAGGGGTCCCTGACGTCACCCAGCAGTCCAGGTCCTCCGCGAGTCTGAAGTCCTGTGCGCTCCGGGGCACCAGAACGGTCACCCACAGGCGAGGGGGCTTCAACGGGACGCTTCTCCGCTGCCCACAGCCTTGACAGGATGTTTGGAGCTCCTGCTTGACGGGAAGACGGTCTGAAAGCCAGCAGGACGCACAGCTTTTGAAGAGGAGAAAAAGGAAGCGCGGCGACCTTTACAGCGATTGGTTATCGCAGCTGGGGTTTCCAGGAGCCTGAGGTTTGGCTGAAAGCCAGGGCCTCACCCCGCTGCGTGCTCCTTGCCCGGGGAGGGTGAGGAGGGGGCCCTGCACGGTCAGATGGGGCGCGTCCTGGGCCTCTTCTGGATCCCCGCGGCGCCTGCGCCCTGTCTGTCCAGTTTTGGAGCACAGCCCACCTGGTTCCCGGTTTCTCCCATGGTTTCTCCTTGTAGCTCCGGGGTTGGCGGCCAGCCGGGTGGGTCTCCGCGGCCCCCACGACTTCCCCGCCCCGCAGGCTGGGGCCCGCTGGGGCGCCCCGGGCAGGAACCGGATCCCGCGGGCGGGCTGCGCTCTGGCCCCGCTTCTCCTTTGCCTCCAGGGCCGCCCGGGGCCGCGGGGCGGCGCTGTGAGCGCAGCAGACGCCGCTCAGCGGCGGCGGGAGAGGTTTGTCCGCGCTGGGAGTCCGGGGGAGGCAGCCACAGGCGCTGGTTTGCACGGGGCAGCGGGACCCTGGGAGTGCAGCCGGCAAAGGCGTTTGCTGTCTCTTCCCCCAGACGGCGTTTCTCTCCAAAGGTTTGCTCCTCAGGGGCCAAGTCAGGCCAGGGAGGCTCAGGGGCCTTCCTGAGCAAAGGAATGAGCGAGCCTCCTGGGGCCTCCGAGGGGAGGGAGGGGTTCACGGGTCAGTGAGTGGTTTGCCCTGCCGTAGAGATAGGCCGTGCAGAGGGAAAGGTGGACCTGGAAAGTACTCTGAACCAGGCCCATTAATGCTTTTAGGTAGCTGAGGGAGGGGCCCAAGTTTTTCTTGAATCTGCTGGGCTTTGATCGCCTTCAGCTCCAAACAGGCCAAGGTGGCACATTTCCGAGAGGGTGTTTCTGAACTCCCTCACTTCCGGGAGAGAAGACAAATGTGATCGATTCAAATAGTTATGAAAATTAGTCCTGTCTGGTGTGGCTCAGTGGATTTAATGCTTGCCTGTGAACCAAAGGGTCAGGAATAGAATTCCCAGTGAGGGCACAGGCCTGGGTTCCAGGCCAGGTCCCCAGTAGGGGCGTGTGAGAGGCAACCACACACTGGTGTTTCTCTCCTCTTTCTCCTTCCTTCCCCTCTCTCCAAAAGTGAATAAAGAAAATATTGTTAAAAATAGGTAACAAAATTGCCTGTAAAGTCTATGTTATTTTCAAGAGGTAAACAAAAGAAAAATGCATTAGGGGCTGAAAATAAGGAGTGCACAAAATATACCTACATTTAATGAATTCTGAGAATTATCTCCTTTTCTCAAATTCCCGTCTTTCACATACATGTAGGGGGTTTGCTACCATTAGCGCATGATTTTAATACCAACCCTTTTCTCTTAGTGGTGTCTAAAGTCCTGACACAACACAACCGTGGGTGGCTTCTTAGATTCATGGATTAGGATTCGAAACCACTGCTGGGCAAAAGCTGGGCAGTGCAGCGGTAGTTGGACATTGGGCTTCACTGGTCTCTACACGATTCAGAACAACTGTAGAGGGAACAGCTCCCTGATGGGAAAGGGTACAAGACATGCCTGATCATCATAACCATGAAGAAAGTGATGCAAAGAAAGACATTGGAATTGGTGAAATGAATATAAAATACTGCAAAATAAAGAATCGGGCCAACATGGGCGTCACCCTTCCTCTGTCCATCTCAGGTTCTGAGCTGCTGGGTGGTTAGAAATACAAGTGTCTCCCCTCCCAGTCAGACCGAGCTCAGCCCCGGGGGAGGGGCGCCGACTCTGCCCTGTTCTCAGCTGCAAGCACTTCCGGAGGCCAGGGGAGGGAGGCTCAGGGCCGCACCCTCTCTCGCTAAGACCAGGCGGGAACAGAATGCAGAGATGTCAAAATATGTGGAATTACTATTACTTGTTGTGATAAAGTTAAATTACAGTGCAGACCAAATTGAGTGAGCGCCTGTCTCTGAAAACACACACCCTGACCTGGGTAGTGAGCTCGAGTAGCTGGGGGCCGGCTGCCCCAGCAGCCCCGGTGCAGGGCGGCTGACTTCTCGGGTTTCTCTCCAGCAAAGTCTCTGTGGACACAGCCCTGGGGGTGAAGGCTGTGTGCTGTGTGCAGGGAGACCTGTGGGTTCCTTGCCTGCCTGCCTGCCTGCCTGCCTGGCTGCTTCCTGCCGCCTGCACCGTTAGTTCCCTCTGCTGGTTGCTAATGGGTCCTGCTACGTTGTTCTGACCCACTGATGGTTCTGCGATCTATGCAACTTTACTCCTATTTCACAGGATATACGGATTTTCTTCAGGTTGACACTGAAGGACTTAGTGCAGGGGGACCCCGTGTTCAATGACAAGGTTTTGGCCCCCTGCACCGCTCGCTGCCGTCCCCCTGTTGCAGGGCTAGTTCTCTGTACCAATTGCCAGCAGTTCCTGCCTCAGAGTTCGACCCACTGATTGTTCCTACGCTCTGCTCCGTTTCCGACTTTCGTGGGGTGTAAGGGTTTTCCGAGTTTGAAGTGGTTAGCGTGGATGAACTCCATTTCGGGTTCGGCGTCTTCGCACCACCAGCGCACCACTGCTGGCTCTGCCGCCGTTCGCTGCCTTGGAGTGCCAGTGACTTGTCTGCCTTCCTCCAGCAAGGTCCCTGTTGGCACAGAGCCCTAGAAGGTGCGCCAACGAGCCGGGTACAGGAAGAATAGCGATTCCATGTCCTCCCCGCACCGCCAACTGCTTCCCCTGGCTGCAGAGATGGTTCCCTGTAGGTTTTGCCAACGGTTCCTCCTAGGTAGCTCTGCCCTATAGATTGTTCCCTGCTCTATGCTCCTTTGTTCGTCTTTTAGGGTCGACGAAATTCTAGACGTTGACGTTGTTAGCTTAAGTCTGTTCTCAAACAGTTTTCTACTGCTGGCTGCTGTGGCTCAAGGGTTGAGCGCTTGCCTGTGAACCAAAGGGTCCCAGGTTCAATTCCCTCTCAGCGTCCGTTCCTCTTTCAGGCCGAGGTTCCCGGTTGAAAGCACGGAAAGGGCAATCACACCGTGATTGATGTTCTTCTCGCTGTCTTTTTCCTTCCCTTCCCCTCTCTAAAATTAAACCTATAAAATCTAAAAAACACATGCCAAATACAAATTTTGGAGCACTGCAATGCTTTGCACTGTGCAGTTGCTGCCTGTGTGCAGCCTGGAAGATTTCTGTGGGCTGTGTCCAGCAATGTCACTAGGGGCTCAGAGCCCTAGGGTGCTGTAAGTGGGTGCTGATTTCAGTGGGACCCTTGGTTTCGTTGTCCCCTGTACTGCTAACCTCTGTCACCCTGCTGCAGCGACAGTTCTTTCTACATTATGGTAACAGTTCTTCCCACGTATCTCTGACCTGTAGGCGGTTCCATGCACTAAGCTTCTTTTTTCCTATTTCATTTGGTGTACAGATATTTTCACGGAAAGGTTGTTAGTGCAGGTTACCTGCGTTTTCATTTACCAGTTTTTGGAACACCGCAACGATGTGGGCTGTGCCATCACTCGTCCCACTGCAGCCCGGATGATTTCTCCGGTTTCTCTCCAGCAGTGTGTGCCTGGCCTCCCCAGCCCTGGAGCTGGTGCCAGGGCGCTGATGTCGGGGAGGACCAAGGGCTGCACCTCTCCTTCAAGCGCTAACGGGTCTCTCTCCCCTCTGCACAGTTACTCGTTCCTGTGCTTTGCTCCTGGTTCTGCCTCCCTGTCCTGTCCTACTGATTCCTCCGTGGTCTCTCTCCATCACTCCGTATTTCTTTCTGGTCTACACATCAACTTGAGCTTGTTAGCTGTGGGTAATTCCGTTTTCAAAAACACGGTTCTGGGATTTTGTTTGTTTGTTTGTTTTTGTTTTTGTTTTTGTTTTGGTGAGGCTTGAATCCACCCACCGCGGAAGAGAGCATAAATAGCGAGGCTGCTGGTCCAGCTGCAGGCTTTGTCTCCTGCATCAGCTCCGACGCTTGCGGCCTCTCGCTCTGACGTCTTCGCCATGGAGCAGCACTTTCTCGCAGTCGGGAAGCCGGCTTGGGACGCCGATGACTGGGCGCCACGGCCCCAGCCTCCGTGGTTGCTGGTGTCAGAAGACTCGGGGCCGGGTCCACTTCCCCTGTGCCCGGCACTGGGAGAGTCCCCAGACCACTGCGACGCTTTAGACAGGCAACTGCTTTCCAGTCCTTGCTGGCGGCTGCCCTTCATCCATGAAGGGTACACACTCCTCAGCGGGGCCCAGAGCCCCTGGGAGGCAGGGCCAGTGCAGCCCAGGCTGGGCCCCTCGCCAGAGACGCCAGACACGCCAGACACCCCAGAGACCACTGGGACCCCATGGGAACCCGCGCGAGAGCCTGAGCCAACAAAGGAAACCGCGTCCCAGCGGCTCTCCCAGGCCCTGCGGCGCAGAGCCCGACAACGACTGCCTGTCGGGGCGAATTCTGAAGCCCCGCGCCCCACACAGCGCCGCCCAGCGCCGGCGCCAGCTGCACGGGGCGCGCGCCCGCATTTCTCCGGCTGCCTGCGGTGGATCCGTCGCGCTGTGTGCACCCTGAGGCGCTCCGCTGCCGGCTGCTGCGGGACCTTCTGGGACGGGAAAGAGACATGAGATTGTGGCGAGAGGCGAGCCGTGGGGGGCCGTGCCTACAAAAGCCGCTCAGTTTCCAACAAAACTGCATGACGTTCCTCTGGTGCCCCCCGTCAGTGGTTGCCTCTTTCGCCCTGCAGCCGGGTCGCTGCCGTGTCCTCGCTCCCTCCTCCCTCTCCACTTCTTTCTCTTACTTACAGCCTTTTCCTGCCACTGTTCTTTCTGGCTTTCACTGACTGACGGTTACTTCTGCTAACTGACGCCGTGATTTATAGACTTTTACTCCGGGACGGGACGCGTTCTGCCTGCAACCTTAGAGCCGCTTGACTCGGTTCACAGCTGCGCTCCTTTTAACGTATTTCCTTTGCTGGTCCGAGTGACTGACACTGCGTTCCCGCATTCCCTTCACCGAAGGCAACATTTCACACGGCCAGCGGCATTTGCTGGGTGAACCCAGCTACACAATGCCATGCCCATCTGGTGATCAACTGAGCTTTGCACAGTGCGGTGGGTATTTAGTTTACTGAAGGCAACTTTAGATACTGCCAGCACCATTTCTGTGGTGAACAGACATTTTGGCCGTGCGGTCCGTATATATTCAACTGATAGAAACTTTTGACACTGCCACGGGGATTTCCAATGAACACAGCTTTGACAGTGGCCTCTCTGTCTCCTTCACTGAAGGTAACTTGAACACTGCAAAGGGGATTTCCCTGTGTGAACAGAGTCTTTAACACTGAGGTCCGTATTCCCTTTACTGAAGGCCCCTTGGGATACTGCCACGGGGATTTCCGTGGGTGAACAGAGTTTCTCACTGCAGTTTGAAATTAATTCACTGAAGGCACCTTTACACACTGCCCAGGGGATTTCCTTGGTGAGCAGAGATTTTCACAGTCCCCTACGAATGTCCTTAACTGAAGGCAACTTTGGATAAAGCCCCGGGGATTACTGTGGGTGAACAGCGCTTTGGACAGTGCTGTCCGTATTTCCTTAACTGAAGGCAACTTTTGTCACTGCCACAGGGGTTTCCCTGAGTGAACAGAGCTTTTGCCGGTGTTGTCCGTATACATTGAACTGATAGCAACTTTTGACATTGCCACGAGGATTTCGGTTGAACAGAGCTTTGCCAGTGGGGTCCTCGTTTCCTTTCCTGAAGGGAAGTTTGGACACTGCCTCGTGGATTTCCATGGCTGAACAGAGCTTCTCACTGCAGTTTGTAATTCCTTCACTGAAGGCACCTTTTCACACTGCCAACGGTATTTTCTTGGATGAACAGTTTTAACACTGGTGTCCACAGTTTCTTTACTGAAGGCAACTTTTCACAGTGCTGAGGGGATTTCCCTGGGTGAAGAGCTTTTGCTGGTGTGGTCCACATGTTTTGAACAGATAGCAAGTTTTGACACTGCCACGGGAATTTCCCTTGAACAGAGCTTTGACAGTGGCCTCTGTGCCTCCTTAACTGAAGTTAACTCACACACTGCAAAGGGGATTTCCCTCTGGGAACAGAGCTTTTGACACTGAGGTCCATGTTTCCTTTCCTGAAGCCAAGTTTGGATACTGCCTCGGGGATTTCTGTGGCTGAAGAGAGCTTAGACATTGCTGTTGCATTTGCTTTACGAACACAGCTTCCCAGTGCCGTGCACATTCCTTTCCTGAAGGCAACTTTGGATACTGCCACGGGGATTGCCGTGGGTGAAGGGAGCTTTGACAGTGGCGTCTGTCTCCCCTTAACTGGAGGTAACTTTAACTCTGCAAAGGGGGTTTCCCTGGGTGAACAGAGCCTTTGAAAGTGAGGTCTGTATTCCGTTTACTGAAGGCAAGTTGGGATACTGCCACAGGGATTTCCCTGGGTGAACAGAGCCTCTCACTGCAGTTTGTAATTCCTTCACCGAAGGCACTTTTTCACGCTGCCAACGGTATTTTCTTGGATGAACAGCTTTAACACTGCTGTCCACATTTTCTTGACTGAAGGCAACTTTTCACCCTGCCGAGGGGATTTCCGAAGTGAACAGAGATTTTCACAGTCCCCTCCGAATGTCCTTAACTGAAGGCAGCTTTGCATACAGCCATGGGGATTCTTGTGGGTAAACAGCGCTTTGGACAGTGCTGTCCCTGTGTCCTTAACTGAAGGGAACTTTTCACACTGCCACCGGGGATTTCCGATGAACAGAGCATTGACAGTGGCATCTGCATCTCCTTCACTGAAGGTAACTCTGACACTGCAAAGGGGATTTCCCTCTGTGAACAGAGCCTTTGACACTGAAGTCCCATTTTCTTCACTGAAGGAAACTTTCCAAACTGCCAACGGGGATTTCCATGGCTGAACAGAGCTTTTCACTGCAGTTTGTATTTCCTTCACTGAAGGCAACTTTTGAAACTGCGAACGGGGATTTCCGTGGATGAACAGAGCTTAGACATTGCTAATGCATTTGCTTGGATGAACACAGCTTCACAGTGGGCTGCATACTCCTTTCCTGAAGGCAACTTTGCACTCAGCCACGGGGATTTCTGTGGGAAAATAGCACTTTGGACAGTGCCGTCCGTATTACCTAAACTGAAGGCAACTTTTCACACTGCCACCGGGATTTCCGTTGAACAGAGCTTTGACAGTGGGGTCCCTGTTTCCTTTCCTGAAGGCAAGTTTGGACACTGCCTCGTGGATTTCCGTGGCTGCACAGAGCTTCTCACTGCAGTTTGTAATTCCTTCACTGAAGGCACCTTTTCACACTGCCAACGGTATTTTCTTGGATGAACTGCTTTAAGACTGCTGTCCACATTTTCTTGACTGAAGGCGACTTTTCACAGTGCTGAGGGGATTTCCCTGGGTGAAGAGATTTTGCTGGTGTGGTCCATATGTTTTTAACTGAGAGCAAGTTTTGACATTGCCTCGGGAATTTCCCTTGAACAGAGCTTTGACAGTGGCGAACGTGCCTCCTTAACTGAAGTTAACTCACACACTGCAAAGGGGATTTCCCTCTGGGAACAGAGCCTTTGACACTGAGGTCCATGTTTCCTTTCCTGAAGCCAAGTTTGGATACTGCCTCGGGGATTTCCGTGGCTGAAGAGACCTTAGACATTGCTGTTGCATTTGCTTTACGAACACAGCTTCCCAGTGCCGTGCACATTCCTTTCCTGAAGGCAACTTTGGATTCTGCCACGGGGATTGCCGTGGGTGAAGGGAGCTTTGACAGTGGCGTCTGTCTCTCCTTAACTGGAGGTAACTTTAACTCTTCAAAGGCATTTCCCTGGGGGAACAGAGCCTTTGACACTGAGGTCCCATTTCCTTTACTGAAGGCAACTTTTGTTACTGCTATGGGGATGTCCGTGCATGAACCAAGCTTTGACCTTGGCGTCTGTGTCTCCTTAGCTGGAGGGAACTTTAACTCTGCAAAGTGCATTTCCCTGTGTGAACAGAGCCTTTGACACGGAAGTCCCATTTCCTTCACTGAAGGCAACTTTTGACAGTGCCTGGGGGTTTTCCCTGGATGAAGAGCTTTTGCCAGTGGGGTCCGTATGTTTTTAACTGATAGCCAGTTTTGACATTGCCTCGGGAATTTCCCTTGAACAGACCTTTGACAGTGGCGTCTGTATGTCCTTCACTAGAGGTAACTTTAACTCGGCAAAGGGGATTTCCCTGTGTGAACAGAGCCTTTGACACTGAGGTCCCTTTTTTCTTTACTGCAGGCAAGTTGGGATACTGCCATGGGGTTTCCGAGGGGGAACAGAGCTTCTCACTGCAGTTTGTAATTCCTTCACTGAAGGCACCTTTTGACACTGCCAACGGTATTTTCTTGGATGAGCACCTTTAAGACTGCTGTCCACCCAGGGCAGAGCTCAGGGCCCAGAAACCCAGGAAAGCGTCTGGCTCCAGGAGTTCGGAACAGTCGCCATTGATCCCTCCTGTCCCGGCTCCCACCCCTGCCCCCACTTATAACGTCACAATCTAGCGACTGGGGCGCCCAGCCCCGGTGAACACCTAAGGCTCCGCCCCCTACCGGAACAAGAGTGACCAGACCGGAGAAAAAATAAATAAATAAATAAATAAATAAATAAATAAATAATAGGAGAGACAGGGAAAGACAGAAGACATGTTTCCAGCAGAACATATCAGTCCCCCAGGACTCATCCTTTTGGGTGACCAAGAAATAGCCAATCTATCAGATGCACAGTTCAAAACACTGGTGAGCAGGAAGCTCACGGAACTGGTTGATTTTGGATGCAAATTACATGGATAAATGCAGATTACCATAAAAGGGATGCAGGAAGATATACGGAGGAGAGCCAATAGTGAAAGGAAGGAATCTGAGTCTCAAAACAACACAGTGGACCAGAAGGAAGATAGAATCAACCAAGCAGGAAAGCATGATGAAATAAGAATTCAAAAAATTGAAGAAAAGCTTAAGACCATCAAGGACACCTTTAAACGTTTCAACATCCGAATTATAGCGGTACCAGAAGGGGAAGTCCAACAAGTGGAAAAGTTATTTGAACAAATAATAAAGGAGAACTTCCCCAAACTGGCAAAGGAAACAGTCTTCCAAGAAATCCAAGGAGCGCAGAGAGCCCCAAAGAAGTTGGACCCAAGAAGAAACACACCCAGGCACATCATAATTACTTTAGCCAAGGTAAAAACGAAGGAGAGAATCCTAGAAGCAGCAAGAGATAAGGGGACAGTCACCTACAAAGGTGTTCCCATCAGACTGTCAGCTGATTTTCCAAAAGAGGCCTTCCAGGCAAGAAGGGGCTGGAAAGAGGTATTCCAAGTCATGAAAGACAAGGACCTACATCCCAGATTGCTCTATCCAGCAAAGCTCTCATTTAGAATGGAAGAGAAGATAAAGTGCTTTTCAGATAAGGTCAAATTAAAGGAGTTCATCATCACCAAGCCCTTACTTTATGAAATGCTAAAGGGACTTATCTAAGAAAAGAAGATAAAGAAAAGACATGTATAGTAAAAGGACAGCAAACTCACAATTATTAACAACCACACCTAGAGCAAAACCAAAAGAAACTAAGCAAACAACTAGAATAGGAACACAACCACAGAAATGGAGGGCACATGGGGGGCTAGCAGTAGGGGTGGGAGGAGGAGAGAGGGGGAAAAGGTATAGAGAATAAGTAGCATAGAATGTAGGTTGAAAATAGACAGGGGGAGGGTAAGAATAGTATGGGAAATGTAGAAGCTAAAGAACTCATAAGTATGACACATGGACATGGACGAAAGGGGGGGAACAAGGGTGGGAGAGGGGGTACAGGGTGGAGGGGAGTGAAGGGGGAAATGGGACAACTGTAATAGCATAATCAATAAAATATATTAAAAAAAAGACTGCTGTCCACATTTCCTTCACTGAAGGTTACTTTGGATAAAGCCATGGAGATTTCTGTGGGTGAACAGAGCTTCTGCCGGTGTGTTCCGTATATATTTAACTGAAAGCAACTTTTGACATTGCTTTGGGGATTTCCATTGAACAGAGCTTCGACAGTGTGTTCCCTGTTTCCTTTCCTGCAGGCAAGTTTGGACACTGCCTCGGGGATTTCCGTGGCTGAACTGAGCTTCTCACTGCAGTTTGTATTTCCTTCACTGCAGGCAACTTTTGACACTGCCAACGGGGATTTCCATGCGTGAACAGAGCTTTGACATTGCTGATGCATTTGCTTGTATGAACACAGCTTCCCCGTGCCGTGCACATTCCTTTCCTGAAGGCAACTTTGTTTACTGCCTCGGCGATTTCCGTGGGTGAACGGAGCTTTGACAGTGGCATCTGTATCTCTTTAAGTGAAGGTAACTTTAACTCTGCAAAGGGCATTTCCCTGTGTGAACAGAGCCTTTGACACTGAGGTCCTCATTCCCTTTCATGAAGGCAACTTTTGACACTGCCAGGGGGATTCCTGTGGGTGAACAGCGCTTTGGACAGTGGTGTCGTATTTCCTTTGTGGGAATGGACTCATGTCGGTGATGTTCCTGGGGATTCACTGAGGTTTCAGTTAAGCATTTTGGAGCAGAGTATGGATTTTTGCTGCGCCTGCCTAGACTCATGGTACTGTGTAATACACCTCCGGTTTCTTCCAGGAATGGGAATCTCTGCCCTGAGATCCAGTGGGTTGGTTGTGGGGGGATTTTTGAGAAAACTTGGTTTCTAAGCGCCCTGCACCCCTAACTGCTGTCACCCTGCTGCAGCGGGAGTTCTTTGTGTCTTATATAAAAGTTCCTGCTACACAGCTCTGACCTGAAGGTTTTTGGTGTGCTACTCTCCTCTTTTGTTTGGTTTGGTTTTTTGTATTTCAATGGGTGTTTAGGACCTTTGGACGCTGAGATTATTAGTGCGGATGAACTCTTTTTTCAGTTAGTATTTTTTGGAGCACAGCTGTGCTGTGAGCTGTGCCATCAATCACCCCATAGCAGAGCGTGGGATTTCTCTGGTGTCTCTGTAGCCATGCCTCTAGGGGGCGCAACCCTAGAGGGAGTGCGTGGGAGCTGATGTCGGGGAGGACCAAGGGCCCCACCTCTCCCTCCAGCGCTAACGGGTCTGTCCCCGCTCTGCACAGTTCCTTCCTGGTGTGCTTTGCGCCTGGTTCTCCCTCCCTGTCCTGTCCTACTGATTCCTCCGTGGTCTCTCTCCATCACTCCGTATTTCGTTCTGGTCTACACATCCGCTTGAGTTTTGTAGCTGTGGGTAATTCCGTTTTCAAACACACCGTATTTCTTTTCCTTTTCCTTTTTTTTTTTTTTTTTTTTTTTGGCGGTCAGACTTGAATCCACCCACCGCGGACGAGAGCATAAATAGCGAGGCTGCTGGTCCCGCTGCAGGCTTTGTCTCCAGCATCAGCTCCGACGCTTGCATCCTCCCGGTCCGACGTCTTCGCGATGGAGCAGCACTTTCTCGCAGTCCGGAAGCCGGCTTGGGACACCGATGACTGGGCGCCACGGCCCCAGCCTCCGTGGTTGCTGGTGTCAGAAGACTCCGGGCCGGGTCGGCTTCCCCTGTACCCGGCACTGGGAGAGTCCGCAGACCACCGCGACGCTTTGGACAGGCAACTGCTTTCCAGTCCTTGCTGGCGGCTGCCCTTCATCCAGGAAGCGTACACACTCCTCAGCGGGGCCCAGAGCCCCTGGGAGGCAAGGACAGTGCAGCCCAGGCTGGGCTCCTCGCCAGAGACGCAGGAGACGCCAGAGACGACAGCGGAACCTGCCCGAGAGCCTGAGCCCGAGAAGGAAACCGCGTCCCCGCGGCTTTCCCTGGCCCCGTCTCCCGGCGCCGGAGACGGACTGCAGATCGCGGGGAACTTGGAGGACGTGCGCCCCGCAGAGCGCCGCCCAGCGCGGGCGCCGGCTGGATGGCGCGCTCACCCGGACTTCTCCCGCTGCCTTCGCTGGGTCCGTCGCGCCGTCTGCAAGGCTGCCGGCTGTTGCGGGATCTTCCTGGACCTTCCAGAGCCTTGAGACTGCGGCGGGAGGGAGCCTTGGGGGGACGTGCAGGGGCAGGAGGGTGGGGGTGGGGGGAGGGAACAATCTCCCTTTCCAATAAAACTGCGTGCTGTCCCTCGGTGTCCCCTGTCAGTGATTGCCTCTTGCTCCCCGCAGCCCTGGTTTCTGAGGTTTCCTCGCCCCCTCCTGCCTCTCCACTTCTTGCTGTTACTCACTGGCTTTTACTTAAGCACCTTCTTACTGGCTCGCACTGACTGGCAGCCACTTGGACGAACTGACACCGTTAGATACAGACTTGGACTCGTCCACGATTCCTCACCGATATGACGTTAGACAGGGTTGACTCCGGACTCCAGGACGCGCTTTCCGCGGACGCACAAGGCCCATCTGCGGGCTCTCTGGCACCCCCTGCCGGATCCAAGGGAGCTGGTTTCCCCGGACTCTCTCCAGCTACGTCTCCGGGGGCAGAGCTCTAGACTGCCGGCTGAGTGTGTCCTTTCAGGAGACGCCTGGCTGCCGCGCCTGGCGGCACCGCTGGCCGCTTTCTGGGCTCTGCGGGGCCCGTGCTCCGACCTGTGAGCTGATGGAAGGCGGGGGGGCGGGGGCTGCCTTGTTCGGACCCAGCGGTCACCCCCTGCTCTGTGCTCCAATATGCCTAAGAGACTGTGTGTCTGCTCGGTTCCTTGAGTTTGACGTTGTGGGTGCGGATGAACCCCGGTTTCATTTTTTTAAAGATTTTATTTATTTTTAGAAAGGGGGGAGAGAGAGAGAGAGACATCAATGTGCGTTGCTGGGGGCCATGGCCTGCAACCCAGGCATGTGCGCTGACTGGGAATCGAACCTGCGATGCCTGGTTCGCAGCCAGGGCCCAATCCACTGGGCTACGCCAGCCTGGGTCCTAACAGTGATTTTCAAACTACCGTCCCTACCGCCTTGGGTGACGGTGCTTTTTAAAATACCCTCGCTGCGGTGTTTGGGACTGGTGCTTTTTAACGTACTGTTCCTTTGGTGCCAGTATTTGTAAAATACCGTCTCTATGGTGTTTGGTCCCAGTGTGTTTTAAAGTGCCATCCCTACTGCCTTTGGTGACGGTAGTTTTTGATGAACCCTACCTATTTCCTTTGGATCCGTTGTTTTTAAAATACCGTCCCTACCGCCTTTGGTGCCTGTGTTTTTTAAAATAATGTCCCTACTGCCTTTGTTGACGGTACTTTTTAAAATACCGTTTCTCCGGTGTTTGGTCCCCGTGCTTTTTCAAGTACCATACATACTGTCTTTGGTCCCGGTGTTTTTAAAACAGCGTTTCTCCTGCCTTGCTAACGGTGCTTTTTAAAAATACAGTCCGAATGGTGTTTGGTGACAGTGCTTTTTAAAGTACCGTTCCTACCAATTTTGGTGATGGTGCTTTCTTAAATACCGTCTCTATGGTGTTTGGTCCCAGTGTGTTTTAATGTACCGTCCCTACTGCCTTTGGTGCTGGTGCTTTTAAAAACAATGTGTCTCGTGCCCTTGGTAACGTTGCTTTTTAAAATACCGTTTCTCCAGTGTTTGGTCCCGGTGCTTTTGAATGTACCGAACCTACTGCCTTTGGATCCGCTGTTTTTAAAATACCGTCCCTACCGCCTTTAGTGAAGGTGCTTTTTAAAATACTCTCTCTACAGTGTTTGATCCCGGTGCTATTTGATGTACCATACATACTGCCTTTCCTGCCGGTGCTTTTCAAATACCATCCCTTTTGCCTAGCTAAGGGTGCTTTTTTTTTTTTTTTTTTTTTTTAAGAGAGGGAAGGGAGGGAGAGACAGAAAGAGAGAGACACATCAATGTGCGGCTGCTGGGGGTCATGGCCTGCATCCCAGGCATGTGCCCTGACTGGGAACCGAACCTGGGACACTTTGGTTCCAGGCTGGGCTCAATCCACTGAACTACGCCAGCCCTGCTGGGCCCTGACGGTGCTTTTTAAAGTGCCATACCTACTGCCTTTGGAGCCGGTGTTTTTAAAATACCGTCCCTACCGCTTTAGTGCCGGTGTTTTTGAAATAGCATCTCTACTGCCTTGCTAATGGTGCTTTTTTGAAATACTGCTTCTCCGGTGATTGGTGAGGGTGATTTTTAAAGTACCCTTTTTGCCCCCTTGTTGATGGTGCTTTTTACAATACCGTCTCTCCGGTGTTTGGTCTCGGTGTGTTTTAATGTACCGTCCCTACTGCCTTTGGAGACGGTGCCTTTTAAAGTACCGTCTATACCGTGTTTGGTCCTGGTGCTCTTTAATGTATCCTACCCACTGCCTTTGGTGCTGGTGCTTTTTAAAATAATGTCCCTACTGCCTTTGTTGCCATTGCTTTTCAAAATACCATCGCTGCTGCCTGCTGACGGTGCTTTTCCCAATAGCGTCCCCACTGCCTTGCTAAAAGTGCTTCTTAAATACTTTCCCTACGGTGTTTGGTGAGGGTGCTTTTTAAAGAACTGACACTGTCAGCTATAGACTTTGACTCGTGCACGATTCCTCACCGATGGGACGTTAGACAGGGTTAACTCCGTTCTCCACGACGCGCTTTTGGCGAAGGGACGACGGCCCCTGCATGGGCTCTCTGCCACCCCCCGCCGGATCCCAGGGGGCGGATTTGTCCGCTTACTCTGCAGCAACGTCTCCGGGGGCACAGCTCGAGACTGCGGGCTGAGTGAGCGTCCTTTCAGCAGACCCTTGGCTGCCGCGCCTGCCTGCACCGCTGCCCACTTTCTGGGCTCTGCCGGGCCGGCCGGTGCTCCGACCTATGAGCTGATGGGGTGGGGTGGGGGCTGCCTTGTTCGGACCCAGCGGTCACCCCCTGCTGTGTGCTCCAATAAGCCAAAGAGACTGTGTGTCTGCCGGTTCCTTGAGTTTGACGTGGCCAGTGCGCATGAACTCCGTTTTCCATTAAGGGATACGGGAAGACTGGCACCTGTCGGTCCAGCTGAAGCCCGCCCTGTGGCAGCACGTGTGGTTTCTCGGCTTTCTCTCCAGCCAGGTCTCTCTGGGCGCTGATTTTAGGGAGACCCGCGGGTTCGGCTCCCTGCCCTTCCTGTCCTAACGATGGCTCCGTCTTCTGTGGCCCTGGTTCCGCGTTTCCTCTCGGGTCTACCCATTATCTTGAGTTTGTTAGCTTTCGGCGACTTCGTTTTCGACAACACGGGGATTTTTTTGACGACAAGCTTGCTTCCTTCCTCCACCGACGAGAGCATAAATAGCGAAGCTGCTGGTGCGGCCTCAGGCTTTGGCTCCTGCATCAGCTCCCACATGGGGTGCTCCCCGACCAACAACTCCGCGATGGAGCAGCCCTTTCCCGACGCCGTGAAGCGGGCTTGGGACGCCGCCGACCAGGCGCTGGGGCCCCCGCCTCCGCCCTCGCGGATCCTCGACAAAGACTCTGGGCCGGGGCCGCTGCCCTTCTACCCGTGCCTGGGAGAGTCTGCGGGCCACCTCGGGGCCTCCGGCAGGCAACCACTTCGCAGTCCCTGCTGGCAGCTGCGCTTGAGCGGAGCCCAGAGCCCCTGGGGGGCCAGCCCAGCACAGCCCAGTCCGGGTCCCTCGCCAGAGACTCCGGACACACCAGAGACGCCAGAGACACCAGAGATGCCAGAGACGCTGGAGACGCCAGAGACGGCGCAGGAGACGCCGCCGGAGACGCCGGAGACGCCGGAGACGCCGGAGACGTCGGAGACGTCGGAGACGCCGGAGACGTCAGAGAAGCCAGAGACGCCGGAGACGTCAGAGACGCCGGAGACGTCAGAGAAGCCAGAGACGCTACAGTCGCCGGACACCCCTTGGGAACCCGCCCGAGAGCCGCCGGAGACGCCGGAGACGCCAGAGATGCCGGAGACGCCGGAGACGCCGGAGATGCCGGAGATGCCGGAGATGCCAGAGACGCCACAGACGCCAGAGACGCCAGAGACGCCACAGACGCCAGAGACACCAGAGACGCCAGAGATGCCGGAGACGCCGGAGACACCAGAGACGCCAGAGACCCCGAAGACGCCGGAGATGCCGGAGACGCCGGAGACGCCAGAGACGCCAGAGATGCCAGAGATGCCGGAGACGCCGGCGACGTCAGAGAAGCCAGACACGCTACAGTCGCCGGACACCCCTTGGGAACCCGCCCGAGAGCCGCCGGAGACGCCGGAGACGCCAGAGATGCCGGAGACGCCGGAGACACCAGAGACGCCAGAGACCCCGAAGACGCCGGAGATGCCAGAGACGCCAGATATGCCAGAGACGCCAGAGACGCCGGAGACGCCAGAGACGCCGGAGACGCCAGAGACGCCGGAGATGCCAGAGACGCCGGAGACGCCGGAGATGCCAGAGACACCGGAGACGCCAGAGATGCCGGAGACGCCAGAGACACCGGAGACGCCAGAGATGCCAGAGACACCGGAGACGCCGGAGACGCCGGAGATGCCAGAGACACCGGAGACGCCAGAGACGCCGGAGACGCCAGAGACACCAGAGATGCCGGAGACGCTACAGTCGCCGGACACCCCTTGGGAACCCGCCCGAGAGCCGCCGGACACGCCGGAGACGCCGAAGACGCCGGAGACGCCAGAGATGCCGGAGACGCCGGAGACGCCAGAGACGCCTGAGACGCCAGAGACGCCAGATATGCCAGAGACGCCAGAGACGCCGGAGACGCCTGAGATGCCAGAGAGGCCAGAGATGCCGGAGACGCCGGCGACGTCAGAGAAGCCAGACACGCTACAGTCGCCGGACACCCCTTGGGAACCCGCCCGAGAGCCGCCGGAGACGCCGGAGACGCCAGAGATGCCGGAGACGCCGGAGACACCAGAGACGCCAGAGACCCCGAAGACGCCGGAGATGCCAGAGACGCCAGATATGCCAGAGACGCCAGAGACGCCGGAGACGCCAGAGACGCCGGAGACGCCGGAGACGCCAGAGACGCCGGAGATGCCAGAGACGCCGGAGACGCCGGAGACGCCAGAGACGCCGGAGATGCCAGAGACGCCGGAGACGCCGGAGACACCAGAGACGCCGGAGATGCCAGAGACGCCGGAGACGCCGGAGATGCCAGAGACACCGGAGACGCCAGAGATGCCGGAGACGCCAGAGACACCGGAGACGCCAGAGATGCCAGAGACACCGGAGACGCCGGAGACGCCGGAGATGCCAGAGACACCGGAGACGCCAGAGACGCCGGAGACGCCAGAGACACCAGAGATGCCGGAGACGCTACAGTCGCCGGACACCCCTTGGGAACCCGCCCGAGAGCCGCCGGAGACGCCGGAGACGCCAGAGATGCCGGAGATGCCAGAGATGCCGGAGACGCCAGAGACGCCAGAGACCCCGAAGACGCCGGAGATGCCGGAGACGCCGGAGACGCCGGAGACACCAGAGACACCAGAGATGCCAGAGACGCCGGAGACGCCAGAGATGCCAGAGATGCCGGAGACGCCAGAGATGCCGGAGACGCCAGAGACGCCGGAGACACCAGAGAAGCCAGAGATGCCAGAGACGCCGGAGACGCCGGAGATGCCGGAGACGCCGGCGACGTCAGAGAAGCCAGACACGCTACAGTCGCCGGACACCCCTTGGGAACCCGCCCGAGAGCCGCCGGACACGCCGGAGACGCCGAAGACGCCGGAGACGCCAGAGATGCCGGAGACGCCGGAGACGCCAGAGACGCCTGAGACGCCAGAGACGCCAGATATGCCAGAGACGCCAGAGACGCCGGAGACGCCTGAGATGCCAGAGAGGCCAGAGATGCCGGAGACGCCGGCGACGTCAGAGAAGCCAGACACGCTACAGTCGCCGGACACCCCTTGGGAACCCGACCGAGAGCCGCTGGACACGCCGGAGACGCCGGAGACGCCGAAGACGCCGGAGATGCCAGAGACACCGGAGTCGCCAGAGACGCCTGAGACGCCAGAGACGCCAGAGACGCCGGAGACACCAGAGACACCAGAGAAGCCAGAGATGCCAGAGACGCCGGAGACGCCGGAGATGCCAGAGAGACCGGAGACGCCAGAGATGCCGGAGACGCCAGAGACGCCAGAGACACCGGAGACGCCGAAGACGCCGGAGATGCCAGAGACACCGGAGACGCCAGAGATGCCGGAGACGCCAGAGACACCGGAGACGCCGGAGATGCCAGAGACGCCAGATATGCCAGAGACGCCAGAGATGCCGGAGACCCCAGAGATGCCGGAGACGCCAGAGATGCCAGAGACGCCAGAGACACCAGAGATGCCGGAGACGCTACAGTCGCCGGACACCCCTTGGGAACCCGCCCGAGAGCCGCCGGAGACGCCGGAGACGCCAGAGACGCCAGAGACCCCGAAGACGCCGGAGATGCCGGAGACGCCGGAGACGCCGGAGACGCCAGAGATGCCAGAGATGCCGGAGACGCCGGAGACACCAGAGACGCCAGAGACCCCGAAGACGCCGGAGATGCCGGAGACGCCGGAGACGCCGGAGACGCCAGAGATGCCAGAGATGCCGGAGACGCTGGCGACGTCAGAGAAGCCAGACACGCTACAGTCGCCGGACACCCCTTGGGAACCCGCCCGAGAGCCGCCGGAGACGCCGAAGACGCCGGAGATGCCAGAGACGCCAGATATGCCAGAGACGCCAGAGACGCCAGAGACGCCGGAGATGCCAGAGACGCCGGAGATGCCGGAGACGCCAGAGACGCCGGAGATGCCAGAGACACCAGAGACGCCAGAGATGCCGGAGACGCCAGAGACACCGGAGACGCCAGAGATGCCAGAGACGCCGGAGACGCCGGAGATGCCAGAGACACCGGAGACGCCAGAGACGCCGGAGACGCCAGAGATGCCGGAGACGCCGGAGACACCAGAGACGCCAGAGACCCCGAAGACGCCGGAGATGCCGGAGACGCCGGAGACACCAGAGACACCAGAGATGCCAGAGACGCCGGAGACGCCAGAGACGCCGGAGACGCCAGAGATGCCAGAGACGCCAGAGACGCCAGAGATGCCAGAGACGCCGGAGACGCCAGAGATGCCGGAGACGCCAGAGATGCCAGAGACGCCGGAGACACCAGAGACACCAGAGATGCCGGAGACGCTACAGTCGCCGGACACCCCTTGGGAACCCGCCCGAGAGCCGCAGGACATGCCAGAGACGCCGGAGACGCCGAAGACGCCGGAGATGCCAGAGACACCGGAGTCGCCAGAGACGCCAGAGATGCCAGAGATGCCAGAGACGCCGGAGACACCAGAGACACCAGAGATGCCAGAGACGCCGGAGACGCCGGAGATGCCAGAGAGACCGGAGACGCCAGAGATGCCGGAGACGCCAGAGACGCCGGAGACACCGGAGACGCCGAAGACGCCGGAGATGCCAGAGACACCGGAGACGCCAGAGACGCCGGAGACGCCAGAGACGCCGGAGACACCAGAGACGCCGGAGACGCCAGAGATGCCGGAGACGCCGGAGACGCCAGAGACGCCAGAGACGCCAGAGATGCCAAAGAGGCCAGAGATGCCGGAGACTCCGGCGACGTCAGAGAAGCCAGACACGCTACAGTCGCCGGACACCCCTTGGGAACCCGCCCGAGAGCCGCAGGACACGCCGGAGACGCCGAAGCCGCCGGAGATGCCAGAGACACCGGAGTCGCCAGAGACGCCTGAGACGCCAGAGATGCCAGAGAGGCCGGAGACGCCGGAGATGCCAGAGATGCCAGAGACGCCAGAGATGCCAGAGACGCCGGAGACGCCGGAGATGCCAGAGACGCCGGAGACGCCAGAAACGCCGGAGACGCCAGGGATGCCAGAGACGCCACAGACACCAGAGACACCAGAGACGCCGGAGACGTCAGAGAAGCCAGAGACGCTACAGTCGCCGGACAGCCCTTGGGAACCCGCCCGAAACCCGCCGGGGACGCCAGAGATGCCGGAGACGCCAGAGACGCCAGAGACACCGGAGACGCCGAAGACGCCGGAGATGCCAGAGACGCCGGAGACGCCAGAGACGCCAGAGACGCCGGAGACGCCAGAGACGCCAGAGACGCCAGAGACACCGGAGATGCCAGAGATGCCGGAGACGCCAGAGACGCCGGAGACGCCAGAGATGCCAGAGACATCGGAGACGCCGGAGACGCCGGAGATGCCAGAGACACCGGAGACGCCAGAGATGCCAGAGACGCCAGAGACGCCGGAGACGCCAGAGACACCAGAGATGCCAGAGACGCTACAGTCGCTGGACACCCCTTGGGAACCCGCCCGAGAGCCGCCGGACACGTCGGAGACGCCGGAGACACCGAAGACGCCGGAGATGCCAGAGACGCCGGAGACGCCGGAGACACCACAGACGCCAGAGACACCGGAGACGCCGGAGACGCCGAAGACGCCGAAGACGCCGGAGATGGCTGAGACGCCGGAGACGCCAGAGATGCCAGAGATGCTACAGTCGCCGGACACCCCTTGGGAACCCGCCCGAGAGCCTGAGCCGAGGAAGGAAACCGCGTCCCAGCGGCTGTCCCAAGCCGAGTGGCCAAGCGTCGGCGTCAGACTGCAGACGGAGGAGGAGTCCGAAGACGCGCGCCCTGCAGAGCGCCGCCCCGCCAGGGCTCCAGCTGCTCGGGACCGGCGCCCAGATTTCTGCGGCTGCCTGCGGTGGATCCACCTCGCTGTGAGCACCCTGAGGCGCGCTGCTGCCGGCTGCTGCGGGACTTTCCTGGCCGTGAAAGAGCCCTGAGACTGCGGCGGGAGGGAGCGTGGGGGGGACGTGTGGGGGGGAGGGGCGGGGGAAGGGTCTCCCTTTCCAATAAAACTGCGTGCTGTTCCCTCGGTGTCCCCTGTCAGTGGTTGCCTCTTGCTCCCTGCAGCCCTGGGCGCTGCCTTTTCCTCGCTCCCTCCTCCCTCTCCACTTCTCGCTCGCTCTTACAGCCTTTCCCTTCCACTGTTTCTTACTGGCTTTCACTGAGTGACAGCTACTTGTGCTAAGGGCCACCGTGGTTTACAGACTTTTGACTCCTGGACGGGACGCGTTCCACCGGCAACGGTAGAGTGGGTTGACTGTGTTCACAACTAGGCTCTTTTACCGTATTTCCTTTGGTGGTCGAAGGGATGGACAGTGTCATTCCTATTTCCTTCCGTGAAGACAACTTTTGACACTGCCACGAGTATTTCCCGTGGTGAACGGTGTTTTTGCACCGTGTCCTCCAGGTTTCTTTTAGTGAACACAGCACCTGAGAGTGCCGTTCATTTTCCTGTGGTGAACGGTGTTTTTTCACCGTGTCGTCCGTGTTTCTTTGAGTGAACAGAGCAACTGAGAGTGCGGTTCATATTCCCTGTGGTGAACGGTAGTTTTCACCGTGTCCTCCTTGTTTCTTGTGTTGAACAGAGCAACTGAGAGTGCGGTTCATATTTCCTGTGGTGAACGGTGTTTTTCACCGTGTCCTCCTTTTTTCTTTGAGTGAACAGAACAACTGAGAGTGCCGTTCACATTTCCCGTGCTGAACAGAGGTTTTTCATCCCGTCACTGTATTTGTATTAGGGAACAGAGCTTTTTAGCATGCCCATCATATTTCTGGTGGTGACAGGTGTTTTTTTGACAGTGTGGTCCATATTTCTTGTGGAGAAAAGAGCTTCTGATAGTGTTGTTCATATTTTGCATGGTGAACGGTGATTATTCACCGTATCCCCCATGTTTCTTTGAGTGAACAGAGCACCTGAGACTGCCGTTCATATTTCCTGTGGTGAACGGTGTTTTTTACCCTGTCCTCTGTGTTTCTTTGAGTGAACACAGCACCTGAGAGTGCCGTTCATATTTCCTGTGGTGAACGGTGTTTTTTCACCTGTCCTCCAGGTTTCTTGTAGTGAACACAGCACCTGAGAGTGCCGTCCATATTTCCTGTGGTGAACGGTGTTTTTTCACCGTGTCCTCCAGGTTTCTTGTAGTGAACACAGCACCTGAGAGTGCCGTCCATATTTCCTGTGGTGAACGGTGTTTTTTCATCCATGTCGCCATATTTGTTGTGGTGAACAGAGCAACTGAGAGTGCCCCTCATATTTCCTGTGGTGAACGGTGTTTTTCACTGTGTCGCCATATTTGTTGTGGTGAACAGAGCAACTGAGAGTGCCCCTCATATTTCCTGTGGTGAACGGTGTATTTCATCCTGTCGCCATATTTGTTGTGGTGAACAGAGCTTCTGAGAGTGCCGTTCATATTTCCTGTGGTGAACGGTGTTTTTCACCGCGTCCTCCAGGTTTCTTTTAGTGAACAGAGCACCTGAGAGTGCCGTTCATATTTCCTGTGGTGAACGGTGTTTTTTCACCGTGTCCTCCTTTTTTCTTTGAGTGAACAGAGCACCTGAGAGTGCCGTTCATATTTCCCGTGCTGAACAGAGTTTTTTCATCCCATCACCGTATTTGTATTAGGGAACAGAGCTTTTTAGCATGCCCATCATATTTCTGGTGGTGAACGGTGTTTTTTTGACACTGTGTTCCATATTTCTTGTGGAGAAAATAGCTTCTGAGAGTGTTGTTCATATTTGGCATGATGAACGGTGATTTTTCACCGTATCCCCCATGTTTCTTTGAGTGAACAGAGCTTCTGAGAGTGCCATTCATATTTCCCATGGTGACCGGTGATTATAAACCGTGTCCTCCTGGTTTCTTTGAGTGAACAGAGCACCTGAGACTGCCGTTCATATTTTCTGTGGTGAACGGTGTTTTTTCACCCTGTCCTCTGTGTTTCTTTGAGTGAACAGAGCAACTGAGAGTGCCCTTCATATTTCCTGTGGTGAACGGTGTATTTCATTGTGTCGCCATATTTGTTGTGGTGAACAGAGCAACTGAGAGTGCCGTTCATATTTCCTTTGGGGGAAGGGAGTTCATGACGGTGGTGTTACTGCGAATTCCCTGAGGTTTGAGTTATGCTTTCCAGAGCACCGTTTGCATTTTGCCTGCGCTTTCCCTGCACTCGTGGCACAGTGTAAGAGGTCTGCGTGTGTTCTCCAGGAATGTGACTCTGTGCCCTGAGACCCAGTGGGCTGGTTGTGGGGGGATTTTAGGGACAAGCTGGTGTCCGAGCGCCCTGCACCCCTAACTCCCGTCCCCCTGCTGCAGCGGGAGTTCTTTGTCCCCTCTCCAAAAGGTCCTGCTACACAGTTCTGGCATGGAGGTGTTTGGTGCACTCTGCTCCCCTATTTGTATTTCAGGGGGTGTGAAGGACCTTTGGACGCTGAGGTTATTCGTGGGGATTAACTCGGTTTTCAGTTAGTAGTTTTCGGAGCACAGCTGTGCTGTGCGCTGTGCCATCACTCACCCCATAGCAGAGCGTGGCATTTCTCTGGTGTCTCTGTAGCCATGCCTCTAGGGGGCGCAACCCTAGAGGGAGTGCGTGGGCCTTGTTGTCATGGAGGACCGGGGGCTCGTCCTCACCCTCCAGCGCTAACGGGTCTGTGCCCGCTGTGCACAGCTACTTCTCCGTGTGCTTTGCTACTTTGTGTGCTTCGTGGTTCTGCCTACCTGTTCTGTCCTACTCATTGGTCCCTGGTCTCTCTCCATCACTCCGTATTTCTTTCAGGTCTACACATCCGCTCGAGTTTGGTAGCTGTGGGTAATTCCGTTTTCAAAAACACGTTGTTCTTTTTTCTTCCCTTTTTTGACATCAGGCTTGAATCCACCCACCGCGGACGAGAGCATAAAGAGCGAGGCTGCTGGTCCCGCTGCAGGCTTTGTCTCCTGCATCAGCTCCGCCGCTTGTGTCCTCCCAGTCCAACGTCTTCGCCATGGAGCAGCACTTTCTCGCAGTCGTGAAGCCGGCTTGGGACGCCGATGACTGGGCACCACGGCCCCAGCCTCCGTGGTTGCTGGTGTCAGAAGACTCCGGGCCGGGTCCGCTTCCCCTGTGCCCGGCACTGGGAGAGTCCCCAGACCACCGCGACGCTTCGGACAGGCAACTGCTCTCCAGTCCTTGCTGGCGGCTGCCCTTCATCCATGAAGGGTACACACTCCTCAGCGGGGCCCAGAGCCCCTGGGAGGCAAGCCTAGTGCAGCCCAGTCTGGGTCCCTGGCTAGAGACACCAGAGACGCCAGAGACCCCAGAGAAGTCAGAGACCTCATGGAAACCCACCTGGAGAGCTTGCGCTAACAAAAGAAACCGAGTCCCAATGGCTTTCCCAGGCCCTGAGGCCCCGTGCTAGAGATGGAGTGCGGATGGATAACTCTGAGAACTTGCTGGACATAGAGCACTGCTCACTGCAGGACCCTGCTGGATGGTGCGGGCGCCACCCAGTGGGGCCCCGGGGTGGGGGAGGCACTCTGAGGTTTGCATGTGCTCACAGGTCTGGGCGTCTCCGGTCCAGCTCCTGCAACAGGCGCAGGGCCACAGGAATCTGCTCGGATGCGGTTTCCTTTGGGGGCTCAGGAGCCCTGGCAGGTGCCGGGGCTCCTCTGTGTCCCTGTCCAGACACCTTGACTGGGCTGGGCTGCGCTTGGCTCCCAGGGGCTCTGCGCTCCGCTCCAGAGTCTGTGCCGCTCACAGACCGAGGTCAGCCGCCCACAAGGACTGGAAAGCTTGTCCTAAGGACTGCGGGGTCCCCTGGGATCTCCCACTGCCCTGCAGAGGGTCAGCGACCGCCGTCCCCGAGTCTTCTGAGGCCAGCATCCCCAGGGGCTCGGGCTGTGGCGCCCAGCCTGCAGGCTCCCAAGTCAGCTTCACAGCCTCCAGAAAGGGCTGCTCCATCGCGGGTACCGCAGACCAGGAGGACACAAGCATCCAAGCTGATGCAGGAGCCACAGCCTGCAGCGCTGCCAGCAGTCTGGTAATTTGTGCTCTCCTGGGTGGTGGGCGGATGCAAGCTAGACATCAAAAGAGCCAAGAAATTCATAACACACCCAGCTGCCACTAGCAACGTGAACAAAATCAATAGACACAAAGAAACACGAAAAAACATTCTGGAGAGCGCAGAGCAGACAACAAGCACACGGACAGAACAGCACAGCCAGACCCGGGAAGAACCTAGACAGCAAAGCCCCCAGCAGGCGGAGGGCAGGCAGCTGCAGGGAAGGGCGAGGAAACCACAGTCCCTGAAACCAGCCTGCGCTCACCAGGGTCCAGGCTTATGAGCCCAACGCAAAACTGCTGATGAGAAATGGAGAAGCAGCGAGCTGATCAGGGCATACGATGCCCAGAAAATGCAGCCAGGCACTTGCTCCAGAAGTCGGAGGACACCACACCATCATCCCGCGGAAACACTGCGGGAGAAGCAACAGCAAAGCTCAGAGAACAACGCAGTGCCCTGGAGAGCAGGCAACGGGGCCCCAAGACCAAGTAACAAGGGGTCCCTGACCTCACCCAGCAGTCCAGGTCCTCCACGAGTCTGAGGTCCTGTGCGCTCCGGGGCACCAGAACGGTCACGCACAGGCGAGGGGGGTTCAGCAGGACTCTTCTCCCCTGCCCACAGCCTTGACAGGATGTTTGGAGCTCCTGCTTGAGGGGAAGACGGTCTGAAACCCAGCAGGACGCACAGCTTTTGAAGAGGAGAAAAAGGAAGCGTGGCAACCTTTACAGCGATTGGTTATCGCAGCTGGGGTTTCCAGGAGCCTGAGGTTTGGTTGAAAGCTACGGCCTCAGTCCATATTAGGAAGGTCGCAGAATTTCGTTTCCGATATTCCAAGTCATTTCCACTAAATGAGTTTGCGGGATATTGTGGAATATCCGCTAGGGGGTTCCGCTGCCTGGTCCACATTGTGTTCTTGTCGGTCCTGGGAGCCCGGGCTCTGGCGATAGCGCTGCTCAAGTCCCGGCGACCGCAGTTTCTGGGGGGCAGCACCCCGGTCCGCGCCGAGACCCATTTTGCTTTGTCCGCCACCCTGCTGCGTGCTCCTTGCGGGGGTTCCTGCACGGTGCGGTACCTCCTGGGCCTTTACTAGGTACCTCCGATATCTCCTGGGCCTCAGATGCCGCGCCTCCTGGGTCTCTTCTGGGTCCCCGCAGAGCCGGCGCCTTGTCAGCCCAGTTTTGGAGCACAGCCCACCTCGCTCTGGGTTCCTCCGATGGTTTCTCTTTGTAGCTCCCGGTGTAGTGGCCATCCCGGTAGGTCCCCGTGGCCCGCATGTCTTCCCCGCCCCGCAGGCTGGGGCCCGCTGGGGCGCCCCGGGCAGGAGCCGGATCCCGCGGGCGGGCTGTGCTCTGGCCCTGCTTCTCCTTCCCCTCCCCGGCCGCCCGGCCCGCGGGGCGGCGCTGTGAGCCCGGCAGACGGGGCTCAGCGGCGGGGGAGGTTTGTCCGCGCTGGGAGTCCGGGGGAGGCAGCCACAGGCGCTGGTTTGTGCGTGGCAGCGGGACCCTGGCAGTGCAACCTGCAGAGGCGTTTGCTGTCTCTTCCCCCAGACGGCGTTTCCCTCGAAGGGTTTGCTCCTCAGGGGCCAAGTCAGGCCAGGGAGGCTCAGGGGCCTTGCTGAGCTAAGGAGTGGGCGAGCGTCCTGGGGCTTCCAAGGGGAGGGAGGGGTTCACGGGTCAGTGAGTGCTTTGACCTGCCGTAGAGATAGGCCGTGCAGAGAGAAAGGTGGACCTGGAAAGTATCCTGAACCAGGCCCTTTAACGCTTTTAGGTAGCTGAGGGAGGGGCCCAAGTTTTTCTTGAATCTGCTGGGCTTTGATCGCCTTCAGCTCCAAACAGGCCAAGGTGGCACATTTCGCAGAGGCTGCTTCTGAACTCCCTCACTACCGAGACAGAAGACAAATGTGATCAAATTACATAGTTATGAAAATTAGCCCTGTCTGGTGTGGCTCAGTGGATTTAATGCTTGCTTGCGAACCAAAGGGTCAGCAATAGAATTCCTAGTCAGGGCACATGCTTGGGTTGCAGGCCAGGTCCCCAGTAGGGGGTGTGTGAGCGGCAACCACACACTGATGTTTCTCTCCTGTTTCTCCTTTTCTTCCCCTCTCTCTAGAAATGAATAAATAAAATCTTTTTTAAAATAGTTAGCAAAATGACCTGTAAACTCTCTTATTTTCAAGAGGTAAACAGAAAAATACATTAGGGGCTGACAATAAGGAGTGGACAAAATATACCTACATTTAATGAATTCTGAGAGTTATCTCCTTTTCTCAAATTCACATCTTTCACATACATGTAGGGGGTTTGCTACCATTAGCACATGATTTTAATACCAGCCTTTTTCTCTTAGTGGTGTCTAAAGTCCTGACACAACTCAACCGTGGGTGGCTTCTTAGATTCATGGATTAGGATTCCAAACCACTGCTGGACAAAAGCTGGGCAGTGCAGCGGTAGTTGGACATTGGGCTTCACTGGTCTCTACAGGATTCAGAACAACTGTAGAGGGAACAGCTCCCTGATGGGAAAGGGTACAAGACATGCCTGATCATCATAACCATGAAGAAAGTAATGCCAAGAAAGACATTGAAATTGGTGAAATGAATATAAAATACTGCAAAATAAAGAATCGGGCCAACATGGGGGTCACCCTTCCTCTGTCCATCTCAGGTTCTGAGCTGCTGGGTGGTTAGAAATACAAGGGTCTCCCCTCCCAGCCAGACTGAGCTCAGCCCCTGGGGGAGGGGCGCCGACTCTGCCCTGTTCTCAGCTGCAAGCACTTCCGGAGGCCAGGGGAGGGAAGCTCAGGGCCCCGCCCTCTCCCCCTAAGACCAGGCGGGAACAGAATGCAGAGATGTCAAAATATGTGGAATTACTATTACTTGTTGTGATGAAGTTAAATTACAGTGCAGACCAAATTGAGTGAGCGCCTGTCTCTGAAAACACACACACTGACCTGGGTAGTGAGCTCGAGTAGCTGGGGGCCGGCTGCCCCAGCAGCCCCGGTGCAGGGCGGCTGACTTCTCGGGTTTCTCTCCAGCAAAGTCTCTGTGGACACAGCCCTGGGAGCCATGGCTGTGTGCTGTGTGCAGGGAGACCTGTGGGTTCTCTGCCTCCCTCCCTGCCTGCCTGGCTGCTTCCTGCCGTCTGCACCGTTAGCTCCCTCTGCTGGTTGCTAATGGGTCCTGCTAAGTTGTTCTGATCCACTGATCATTCCACGCACCATATTCCTTTTGTCGTTTTTCATTGGGCATATGGGTTTTTTGATGGCAACGTTGCTAGTGTGGATTAACTCTATTTTCAAATATTGCTTTTTTGACCACTGCTACTCTGTGGTCTGTGGGCGTGTCTTGCCCCATTGAAAAGGTGTGATTTTTGTGCTTTTATTTTACTATACTAGACTTCTAATACATATCATTTTAGATTATCTCATTTACTTGCTACTTTTATCAAGTTTTTATAAACAAGCAGTTAATAAATTCAAATGTTTAAAATGTTACATTTTAAATAAAAGAGAATAGTAAGTAAAATAAAATATAATAAAACAATTGGAAAGGAAAACAATTCTAAAATGTTATGCATTTAGGGAGATCTGGCCAAGGTGAAGGCCTAGGTAGAGACCCTTCGCTTCCTCGCCCAACCAAAAGAAGGTAACAACCAATCTAAAATCAACAAACAACCAAAAGTGCCAGAAAAATCAAACTGCATGGAACTCTGAGAACCAAGGAATTAAAGGAAAAGTCAGGGGGAACAATCAGACCAGTAAGGAAGTGGACCACAAAGGCCAACTCAGAAAAACCTGGGCTGACAGGGCAGCTTTGGGGGCTGAGCAGGGATGGCTGCCCGGGAGGGGCTGACTTAAGGGGACTCAGAGGTGGCTGTGGGCCACGGCTGGGGTTGCCTTGGTGGGAGTTTCTCCAAGTCTGACTCGAGAGTTCCAGTTCCTTGGAAAGTGCACTGGAGACCAGCAGCCAGCTGCACTGTTCTGTCTCTGGCCCCTCCCTCATAGGCAGCCCGCACCAGCAACCCCCGCAAGGAGGGCTGCCTGGCCAGGGTAAACACCTAAGATCCTGTCCCCTTACAACCTATCAGCTTCACCGAGACAAAGAAATATGGCCCAAATGAAAGAACAGAGCAAAGCCTTAGAAAAGAGAGCTAGGGCAGGAGGAGATTGAGGAGGAGATCACCAACCTATCTGATGGAGAATTTAAAGGCCTGGTAATCAACATGCTCACAGGACTGACTCAGCTTGCTTGAAAAATGAGAGAAGAAATGAAAGATACCTGAAATGGAACAAAGTAAAATATTCAGGAAACCAACAGTGACAAGAAGGAAACCAGGATTCAAAGCAACAATTTGGAACAAAAGGAGGAGATAACCATCCAACTGGAACAGAATGAAGAAAGAAGAATCCAAAAAAATGAAGAGAGGCTGAGGATTCTCTGGGACAATCTGAAACTTTCCAATAGCTGAATTATAGGGGTGCCAGAAGGAGAAGAGCAACAGCAAGAAATTGAAAACTTATTTGAATAAATAATGAAGGAGAACTTCCCCAATCTGGTGAAGGAAATAGACTTCCAGGAAGTCCAGGAAGCTCAGAGAGTCCCAAAGAAGTTGGACCCAAAGAGGAACACACCAAGGCACATCATCATTAAGTTACCCAAGATTGAAGACACAGAGAAAATCCTAAAAGCAGCAAGAGAAAAGGAGACAGTTTCCTACAAAGGAGTTCCCATTAGATTGTCAGGTGATTTCTCAAAACAAACCTCCCAGGCAAGTAGGGACTGGAAAGAAGTATTTGAAAACATGAAAGGCAAGGACCTATATCCCAGATTACTCTATCCAGCAAAGCTTTCATTTAGAATGGAAGAGCAGATTAAAGGGCTTCCCAGATAAGGTCACATTAAAAGAGTTCATCATCACCAAGCCTTTATTATATGAAATATTAAAGGAACTTATCTAAGAAGAATAAGATAAAAAATATGAACAACAAAGTGACAACAAACTCATAACTATCAACAAATGAACCTGAAAGTAAAGAAGAACAACAAAAAACAAAAACTAAGCAAACAGCCAGAAAAGGAACAGAACCAGAGAAATAGACATCACACAGAGGGAGTTCAGTGGGGAGGGGGAAGGGAGGGATGGGGGTAAAAGGTACAGGGAAAATAATGCATACTTAGTAGGCATAAAACAGATGGGGAGAGATAGAAAATGGTACAGGAAAAAGAGGATTCAAAGAACTTATAAGTACAACCCACGGACATGAACTACGTACGAAGGGGGTGAATGCAGGAGGGTTGGGGAGGCAATGTGGAAGGGGAATAAAGGGGGAAAATTGGGAAAACTGTAATAACATCAATAAAAAAATACATAAAAATACAAAATAAAATGTTATACATTTAAAGATATTGTGAAATGAAGAAAAATGTTGAAACTTCAAAATATTAATAAAATATTTTAAATATGATATGCTAAATGTTCACACATAAAATAATAAAAAAATTAACATTGAAATTAACCAAAATAAAATATGCCAGGCTAGGAAAAAAAAACCCAAGTAACAAAACATTTAAGCTTCATTATGACGACTAAGTCTATCTCATTTCAGGGATATTGGAAAAACTATATTTTTTACTTGAACAACTTCTGATATTCATAAAAGATATGAAAATGATAAAATATAACCACTTTTAAGGAAGTTAATGTGCCTGAAAACCCCCATTGTAAAACCAAAAGTATCCCTTTGGGTGCAAATAACAGTGCTGGCAGGGAGATGGTGTCCGCATTCAGGAGAATTTTCCAATTCCCTGACAGGACAGAATGTTTACAGTGGGTGAGCCTCAGCATTCAGGTCTACAGAGAGGTGTCACCTGGAGTCCTAAGAGGAAGCAGGGGGAGGTGGGCTGGCTGGGATGGCAGAGCGAGATGAAGGGATTGTAGGAGGAGGTCCCGAGGGAGAAACGCTGCACTGTGAGACACCTGGGGGTTCAGTCTCAGTGAATTGCTCTGACCCAGAGGAATCTCGGCAGTTGGTTGAGTAGAAGAATCATTGTAGTGGACATTTATTGAGCATTGGCACTTTGCTGGACACTGTTGGAATTTGGGTTTCTAACCCGGATATGCTGGCTACTCTAGTTCAGCTGTATCTGATAATGTTACAGAGACACCACAAGCCCCAAACGCTGTCACTTATGCTAAAAGTCCATCACACTGAGCCTAGCCTTAATGCCTGATTGACCGGAAATTTCAACCTTTCCAAGAAACACAGTCTCAGTCACCAGTTCAGAATTCCCGGGCAAGCACCAGGTAGGTAACCTGCCACAAGGAACCTCTACATCTCTGCCCCCTCCTCCCCTCCAAAGAATTCGTCCTGGTCTAAAAATGATCCTTTCTTTCCTCAGCCTAATAGCTCCTCTGTCCCACCCCCTTCCTACGAAAACTTTTCATCTTGGATAAACCCCGGGAGTGCCTTTCTTGTTGCTAGGTGGGATGCCAGCTGGTTTATGAAACTTTTAACAGCGCCAATGCAATCTGTCAGTTCACTAGTGGAATGTTTGTTCTTTGTCTGCAATAAGGAAGAGCTTTGATAAGTCACCAGTTTGGAGTCGGGATGGGAAAGGAACGTGCCCGCTCCAGAGTGAGGACGCAGGAAGCCCACACTACAGAGGACCAGAGCCTGATTTCCCAGTGTCCGAGGCACACAGGAAGGAAGAGGGTTGAGGTGTCTCTTAGGAAACAAAGGGGTAGGCGGGAGGGTTTAGGGAACACATTTCGGAGAACTACCCAAGCTTTCAAGGACCTCAGAGCTAGTTGTGCAGAAAAACTTGTCCCCAGTCTGTCTGGAGGAGAGTCCCAGTGAGTGTTCGAGTTCCCGTTGAGCCTGGGGTGAGCCTGGGAGACTGCGTCCGTTAACACACTGACGTGGTGCAGAGGATCATTAAACTCTGTTTTCTGCACGAGGACAATGATGCTGCTGTGACCAACCAACTTCTGGAAGGCAGAGCTGGGAAACCTTCCACCCCAGACGCCATGCCAGGTCCCAGGGCTTCAGTGCCAGGCCTCCCAGGCCCGGTGGCAGGCGTCACCGTGTGTGGGCCACCACTGTCCCCAGACTCACCCCCTTCCCAGAGCGGACCCCCTGCACCATAGGCAGCTAGCTCCTCCTTGGACTTCCTGTAAGATCAGGTGATACCGAACAAGGAGCTCAAATTTGTCCCCCATGGCGGAGAGGCCTGTCCAATAAGCGCTGCTGGAGACGGCAGAGCACCCCGGAGATGCTTGCAGGGCCCCTCAGGTAGCGCTGGGGAAAACAACTCACAGGCCTGCGGGGAGCCGTTCTCTCTCAGTTGTGTTTCTCTGATGCACCCTCTTCCCCTGTTGTCCTACCTGCCAGCTCTAAGGGCTGACTGGCAGGCCTGCAGGGTGGCAGTGTTTTGCTGAATGACTCGGTTCCATCACGAACTGCCCTGCCCGAAGGTGACCTCTGGTCTGTCCTGCCGCCCACACCCAGCTGAGACCCACAGCCAGCTACACAGCAGCTCCAACTCCCACCCCTTCCCGAGAGACGTCCGATTCCAGGCCCTCCCCACCCCACAGACTCACACTGACACGAAAACTCCTTAGCATTTATGCACAGTTTTATTGAGTAGATGACAACATTTCTATACAGGCCAACAGAAACACAACTTCTCCCATCACTGTGGAGCAAATACAGAGGCTTCCCTGAACCCCGTTGTCTGTTCAGAGGAAGACACAGTGAGAGGGATGGGAGACGTTTTCACGGAGAACCTTCGTAAAGAAGGTGCAACAAGAATTCCCAAGCTGAATTGTCTCAGTTTCTGAGTGTCAGATGGCAGATGGCCTCTTGTGCCTCACAGCTTGGAAGTCAAGGAAGAGCCCGTGCACTCCAAGCAGATGCAGGGATCTCAGCCATGTCTCCTTGTAGCAGGAACTGGAGGAAGGAGGTGCCCAGAGGGTCCCTGCCCTGAGGACACTGTGTCCAGCTGTGTGTGACCCAGGTGCCCAGAGGACGCCCTGGAGGGGGTCTGCCTGGTTGCTGTGCTTTGACAGCCCTCCAGGTGGTGACTTGGGAACCCTGGTGATCCATCGCCCCCTCTCACCGTCCATCTGGGGAGGACTATACCTCACTCCCTGTGCTAGGGAGAGGGGGCTTCTTGGGCCAGGCAGCCCGATGGAACAGGGATTGTCAGTCCGAGTGCCAGGTCCGGAATCTGAGACCTCAGGGCACACATTCCAGGTCCTAGGCTGGTGGTCTCCCCTCCAGGCCCCGCCCCCTTCCCCTGCACCACGTGGGTCCTGGCTGCATCCAGCCCCAGCAGGGGGGCCTTCTGTAGCTGCCAGGAAGGGTCTGAGCTGGGGCTGGGGCTCCACAGCCTCATGGCTGTCCATTCAGGGGGCCCAGGGGTGAAGTCTTCCCCTTGGACCCCTTGGCCTTAATCAGCACCCCTCCCCCATTTCGCTAATGGGCCCTTCAAACATTCCAGGAACCTTTTTGGACACCTGATCTCTGCACTCAGTTGGAGGGGGGCCAAACTACAGAGAAACCCGCCTCCCCTGGGTGCAATCCTGATGACCCCCTCCCCCTCAATAACACCCAGGACTTCCCTCAGAGTCCTCCACTCCACCCCCAGCCCTGGCCCCTTCCAGCTCGGCACCACCGCTGCCTCCTGCGATCCTGATACCTCTGGTGAGTACCACTTGCCCCGGGGTGCGGGGGGAGGAGAAGGGTTCAATGGGTTCATCCCGGTACACTATTGAAGAAGGGAACACAGACAATGAGAAGTAGATGGCAAAGCCCAGTTCCCTGGGATTTTATTGATTCCATTCACAGAGGTAAGTTGTCCGGGAAAACCCACGAGTCTCTTAGGAGAGGAAGGGGCGACCAGGGCTGCTCAGCAGGGTGGTGTGAGGACCCCTCGTGGGCTGTGTGGGCTCCTTGCAGGGTGTGGGTGCTCTGCTCCTGCGTGGAGCAGGGTGGGTGGCCTTCTGTTGGGGTTCCTCCAGGGTCAAGCCTGGGTTTTCAGCCTCTTGCGGGGTGGGCCTGGGCTCAGCGGGGCACCAGGGGCATCTGTGTGGCCTTCACTTGTGGCGCTGGCATCTTCTTGAGCTGGCTGTGGGTCCTTGGCGGATTCAGCCTTCGGGTCGTGGACCTGCGGGTCTTGACAGGGTTTCTGGCCCCTCTCGGCTCCGGGGACATCCTCGTGCCAGGTGCCGTCCCGGTGCAGCAGCCCGTGGGCACCGTGGGTGCGTTATCCGAGTGCTGGGCCCGGTGCGCAGGAAGGGCAGCTGGCGCGGGAACGTTGCCCATGGCGCAGGCCCAGGCCAGCTCTGGGTTCAGGCCCAGGGGCATGCTGGGCTGCGGAGGCCCCCACATCCAGGGCTGGTACTGCCAGGAGGCTGGATAAGCTTCCATCGCTTGGTGGCCGGGTACGTAGGAGGGGAGGCACGGCGCAGGGAAGTTGCCCGGCACCCAGGAACAGGCCAGCTCTGGGTTCAGGCCCGGGGGCATGCTGGGCTGCGGAGGCCCCCACATCCAGGGCTGGTACTGCCAGGCGGCTGGATAAGCTTCCATCGCTTGGTGGCCGGGTACGTAGGAGGGGAGGCACGGCGCAGGGAAGTTGCCCGGCGCCCAGGAACAGGCCAGCTCTGGGTTCAGGCCTGGAGGCATGCTGGGCTGCGGAGGCCCCCACATCCAGGGCTGGTACTGCCAGGCGGCTGGATAAGCTTCCATCGCTTGGTGGCCGGGTACATAGGAGGGGAGGCACGGCGCAGGGAAGTTGCCCATGGCCCAGGTCAGCTCTGGGTTCAGGCCCGGAGGCATGCTGGGCTGCGGAGGCCCCCACATCCAGGGCTGGTACTCACAGGCGGCTGGATAAGCTTCCATCGCTTGGTGGCCGGGTGCATAGGAGGGGAGGCACGGCGCAGGGAAGTTGCCCATGGCCCAGGTCAGCTCTGGGTTCAGGCCCGGAGGCATGATGAGCTGCGGAGGCCCCCACATCCAGGGCTGGTACTGCCAGGCGGGTGGATAAGCTGCCATTGCTTCAGCCTGCAGAGCCGAAGAGAGGTGCAGAGGGTGGAGGAGAGGAAGCGAATGGTTCCGGCAGGTAAAGACTGTGCCTTTTATACTGTCCCTTCCGTAAATCCGAAAATCCGCAAATCCGCAGCTAACCAGATTACTTGGAACGAATGACCCTTGTTTGCATTGCAAATTGATTCATAGCCTGGGGCCAATAAGGGGAAAGTCTCAGGCTCTGGAAACGCCCTACAGACAGTCTGAGGGGTTGATTTCTTTCTTTCTTTTTTTTTTTTTAAAGATTTTTATTTATTTATTTTTAGAGAGGGAAGGGAGGGAGATAGAGAGAGAAACATCAATGTGCGGTTGCTGGGGGTCATGGCCTGCAACCCAGGCATGTGCCCTGACTGGGAATTGAACCTGCAATACTTTGGTTCGCAGCCCGCGCTCAATCCACTGAGCTATGCCAGCCAGGCAGGGGTTGGTTCCCTGAGTGAAAGGGGCGGGAAGAGGTTAGGGTGGAGTAGGTAGGTCCCTAGGGTGGAGCAGGGTGGGGACAGACCCTTGGTCCTCTCTGTGGAAAGCCTCTGGGCCAGTCCCCCACACCTAGAGGGAAACCCCGCTTCTCCAGGGGGTCGTCTCTGCGTGCCCACCTCGCGGACCCTCAGCTTTCGGAGGTGGGAGTCTGAGAGCTCAGATCCTTCCGAGATCACGGGTACTCACCTCTGGGGCGGGACCGTGGTTCCAGGCCCTCAGGTCCTCGCGACCCCACCGCAGGTCGGGAAAGGAGTTCCGGAGTGACTAAGTCGGGGTCGATAGAGAGGACCCGGGACCTTACAGAAAATTGTAACTTTCTATGTGCGTCCACCCTGGAGTGTCAGAATCAGGAAAGACTTCCAATGGCCTGTGGTTTCACACCTAATGCACGAATTCACTGAGTTCACGACACATTTCCCAGTGTTTCTTCAAAACCCTTGTCCACTTTTACGGGATTATGTGCGTTCTGTTATTAGTGGTTCCCATTTCTCTGCTCTCCTTCCTCCCATTGGATTCTTCCCATTAGGAACAATTTTCTAACCTGTGCTTTTCTGTCAGTATTGTAATAATTTTGTAATAATTCTTTTATCTGAAATTCAGTAAAGTGATCAATCTATGCACATAATTTCGCTCCTTATTTTCCATTCATTTGCAAGTGTCTAAGATCGTTACAAGTATATTTGAACTGTGGCTTCCAAGGCGGGCCAATGCCCTTACGATGGAGCCTGCGGGGCGCATTTCACCCGGGTCACCTCCCCGCCAAACCCAGTAAAGCCCAGCAGCCCCTCCCCTGCCTGGTCCTTCCCTACACACCAGCTGGGAACACACGGAGAAATAAAAGGCCGGCGTGGTTTTGGTCTTGATTTTGGAGCCAAAGAAAGTCGCCTGAGAACTCTGAAGACACTTTGCTGGGGGAGGGTGGTGCAGGGAGGGGACTCGGAGGAAATCTCAGGGTTCTTGCTGGCCACAGTCGTCCGGGCCGCAGCGCTTCAGATCCCCTGCTGGGACGGGCAGCAGTGGCTGTCCCCGGAGGCCGGCGCTCGAAAGGGTGCTGCACCCCAGTCCTGGGGTGCCGCTTGTCGGCTCCTGTAGAGCTGAAGTGGCCCCGCCCAGGGTGGGTCCGCAGATACTCGGTGTCCGTCACCAACAGTGGGAACTGCAGAATCCACCATGATGGGCAGGGACTGGAGGGTCCCTGGGCATTCAGATTTGGGGGGAAATGTTGACCAAATCTCCCTGGGGATTAGGGAAGGCTCTTAAGTTCAGAAAGGACTGGGGTGCATAGGAACCTGAGGCATTCGTGACCCAGACACTGGAAGCTCAGCAGATTTTGAACATATTTTTATGTGTATCTATTTTAGTCACATACACACATGAACATAACTGTCCTTAAGTTTTATTTTTATTTTTATTTTTTTTATTTTTAATGACTGAAGCAAAAAAGATCTGAAACTGCAGCTTCTGGAAGAACCATTTGATCTCACTGCTCTTGTATCTGTCTTTGAACTTGACCCTGGCCTCCCTTGGGGCCTTGCATTTCACAGCAGGGTCTCTGCAGATGTCCTTGTTGACGACAGTTTTGTCCAAGGGGATATTCACAGAGTGTCTGGTGGGCGTGAGGTGACTGTAGTCACAAACTGTCACAAATAACTTGGTTTTCGACCTCTTGGTGATTTTCTTCTTGCCCGTGGCTACTGTCACTTTGTGGGGACAGTGGTCCATTCCAGCCACCAGGGGATGGCTATAGAGGAGGTCTGACTATTTGGTAGCCACCAATTTGTGCTTCTGGATATTGTCACCTGTGTCACCCAGCCCTCCACACCCCTCCCATCTGACAACCACTGGTTTGTTCTCTGTTCCTGTGAGTCTCTTACGTGTTCTTTGTTTATTGGTTATTTCTATTCCCCATAGAAGTGATATCTTACGGCATTTGTCTTTCTGTGTCCTATTTCATTGATTTCACTCTTGGCCCATCCATGTTCTCACAAATGGGAAGATTTTATTCTGTTCTATGGTCAAGGAATATTCCTTTCTATATGAGTACCACAACTTCTTTATCTGATCATCTACCGATGGGCACTTAACTTGCTTCCATATCTTCGCTCTCAAGAATGGGCTGCAAGGAACACAGGGGTGCTGATATCTTTTCAAATTTCAATATTTTTTCTTAGATTCCAATGCAATTCCTACAGCAATGGCTGGATCAATAATTCTTTCTCTTTGTCAACTGCAGAAAAAAGATACATCCTAGCAACATCCAATGGTAATCAAGGAGGGTTGTTAGGTTAAGCGTCTTATAACTGAAGCGGGTTATAGCTGAATCAGTTTAGAACCAAACACCTGGGTTTTAGTGCATTTGATTAATTTGACACTATCTGCTCACATACCTCGCCCTGCCCTGCCCCGCCCACCCCTGGAGGAACCCAGGCCCAGCCAGGTGGAGTATTAACTCTCTGACAGCCTCCAGATCTCAGTCCCTAGGGAGCCTGCCTCAGCTTCTGACTCCAGGACACATGGGTTCCAGGTTCCGAGTCAGCCAGCAGCCGGTGACTGTAAGGAGGAGGGAAAAAACTTAGACCATGAGAAATAGGAACCTAGCTAGCTAGAGCCAGGAGATTACTAGGTTACTGAACAAACATCCTGCCTTCCTGCCTTATGCAAGAATGCTTGGTTTGAAATTCCTGCATGAGGTCTTTGTAAGCGAATTGCTAACTGCCACGTCTGCTTCTGTAGGACGCTTGCTTGCCCACCCCTATATAAGGACTTAGTTGTAAACGCTCGGCGCGTCTCTCACTTGCAGCCCCTTGTGGGTACCGTGTCTCTGGACACTCTGAGAGTTCGCCCCTGCGCAGGTTAAACTTGGCCTATAAAGTAACATCCTTGATACCCTGAAAGTCTCCGACATTTGTTCTCGCGTTTGCTGGATGCAACAGTGACCCAGCCAGGTGCTGAACAACAGCCTTTAATGAGGAATCTTTGCTTCAGCCTCCATCTGTTGACCTGGTGGAAAATGGGTCAGATCTGCATTACAGTCTGCAAGGTTTTCTTATCTGATTCTCCTGTTTCTTTTTCCTTTCATAGGTAGTAAGCTTCACTTTCAGATAAAAATTGCAAGCCTAATCTCATCCCTGCATCCTCCAGAACCAGACAGTGTTTAAGTTCATTGTACTCGCAATTTTCTTTGATGGTCAGATTTTGTTCCCTTAGGTCGGTGAAAGCCCATCAACCTCACTTCTCCCCCCTTTCAGGCCTGGACCTAGTCTTTCTCACTTTCCTTGCTTCTCATACACTAACCGACTGTTTATGGCAGCTCCCACTTTTCTGGCCCCTGACCTGCAATTAGTCCCTTTTCCCAGGAGACTGAGTTCCATTTCTTGGGAAAAGTTTGTAGAAACCACATTGGTTTTCATCGATATGCTCAAAAGGACTTCCTTGATCATTGCACCTGGTCCTTTGAAGTAGACTGAGCTAACATAAACGTTTTTAAGAAAAAAACCCTGAGTCATAAATTTGTAACAACCTCCCAATTTCACTGTTACAGATAGTTTTGAGCATGGAAGCACTCGGGAGACAGACAGCAAAGAAATCGTCTGAGAAGCTTCCGGGTGAGAACCACGCTTCAGTGGAGGCTTGCATGGAAGGACTCGGTGCTTGATATTCTATTAGGGAAAATTCGCCTCCCAATATTAATCTGGAAAGTCACGGGAATAACTGTTCAGAAAAGAATCACAACTACCTGACTTTTTAGAGTTCTGGTACATGCATTGAGAATTTAGTACAATTCAAATGTGTGTGCACTTGTCCTCAAAACAACCAATAAAATCTCAACTATGACAACAATGATGTAGAACTCAATTTAAACAATAGAACATCAGTTGCCGAAATAGTGTGTAATAGTTATATACCCTGGAAAGAATGTCATAATACACTATCAAAAATATGGTTAGAAAGATAGTCTGTAGAAAGAAACGTTTCTACATCTTGGAGGTATACCACATGGGAAAAACTGTGAGATGACAATTCAGAGAAGATCACTCCAGAGTGTAAAACTCACAAGGAACTGATAGCTGCATACACAGCACATGCAGCCTGCACAAATCAAAACGATAAGGCAGGAAATCCAAAGGAAAACTTTCAAGGGTTGTGAACAGGTAATTCACAGGAGAATAGCACCATACAGGTAAACTCTGCTTCTCAAAAACTCTCTTTACACCCCTTTGATTTTCTGAAAGCTCTCCATGGGTACCTGTTTTCACTCTTAGAGAGAAATCACAAAAGGATTTTTGCTGTTGTGAAAACAGGTGAGAAGTGAAAGGAGAATTCGGCATCACTTTTCCCAGCTGTTAGGGAGGCAGCGTGCACCTGGAGCAGGGAGAGTGGCCTGCCTAGCTGCTTCCCCAGGGGCCATGCCCGGCATCTCAGCCTCTCAGCATCTCAGCATCTCAGTGTCAAGCCACTCTGGCTTTGAGCTGTGCCAGTGAGCATCTGTGCTTTATCTTGGTTCATTGTGTACATCTGTTAGGTATGAGGAAAGCCTACGAGAGCTTGTGGGGTGTTACACTTAGAATAAAATTGGTGTAATAAAGCGTTTAAATCCTGGTGAATGAAGACACTGTGCATGCACTGAGCCTGCCTGTGTCTGCCATTCATACTACTTACAAGCAGAGAGAATAAACCTGGAAAGCTGCTGAAGCTACCATTGGCCCTTTAGTAGGGAATGGTCTATGCAGTCGGCATGCAGTCATGGAAAAATGAAAAGAGGACTGCTCTAGTGAATTGTCAGGTGTATAAAGTGCAGTATTCCATTCTCTTATAACAATAGTGAAGGAGAAATCAAGTCAGTGTTTTTAATAAGTGAAACCACGCTACAAACACCTTGCTTCTACTTCATATAATCTGTATATTGACAAGAAAAAACTTCTGAGATGCCCTGAATTAATTAGAGCCGGCCACAGCAAGGAAGGGAGGGACAGGAGAGGTGAGCAGCTACAGGGAAGAACCAGAAAGACTCTGCTTTCGTCCCCAAGTTTCTGTAGAGACAGAGCATCTTCCAGGTGCCCGTCTCTGTGACTGTCGAAGGGAAAAGCCAGGTGCTGTGGGTCTTCGGGGGCCTCTGCTCCGAGCTTACCCAGGAGCCTTCTGGAGGGCTGCCACCATCGAGTTAGAGGACCAAGCCCTTCTTCAGAAGGACTAAGTCTCTGCCCCAGACGTAGCCCAGTTTCACCTGCACCCACCCCCTTCTCTGTGGCCAACACTAATTCTTTCAATGCAACTTACATCTTTCATCCCCAAAGAAGAGCCCATCCACTGCAGGATGAAGACTTGCATTTTCCCGATAGACCCGGTTCATCCCCAGGACCTGGTCCTTTGCAGACGAGCATTTGGCTTCGTGAGCCCTTTCTTTCACAGAGCTTCTGGCTGTGGAAGTTTTTTGGCAAACAATATCATGCTACTTTTACTATATGTTCGTGTTATTTTGAATTTTATGTATTATTTGGTATAATTTGGTAGGGTATCTGCAGTCTGGGAATGCTTAAAATTTTTCCATGTAGCCCTGGCTGGTGTGGCTCAGTGGATTGAGTGCCAACCTGTGAACCAAAGGGTCTCAGGCTGGATTCCCAAGTCAGAGCACATGCCTGGGTTGTGCGCCAGGTTCCCCAGCAGGGGGGCGCACAAGAGGCTACCACACATTGAGGTTTCTCTTTCTCCCTTCTCCCTCTCTAAAAATAAATAATATCTTTAATCTTTTTCGTATACATTTACATTAATTTCTTTGCTCTCTGCCGTTTCAGTTGAAGAAAGCCGCATACGAGCACTGTGCTTGCACGTGGCAAGGAAACCTGTATGGAACACATGCGGGCTGAAGAGTGTGTGGAGAGCAGCTCTAAAGCATCACAGGTAAGGAAAGGTTGACACCACAAAGCTGTCAAAAGGGGAAAGATGAGAAAGGTGAGTAGTTCAAAGAGTTGCTGAGGACTTGAGAACACACCTTCCGTCGGGACTGGTGTGAGTGTGAATTCGGAACAGCAGTGTGGTCGGATGCACGGGGGCTTTGTACCCTTTCCCCTTGTCCCTCCACAGCGCACCTGGGACTGTGTCACAGGACCAACACCCCACACATGCCCAGAGAGCGTGTACGTGGTGACATTCATTGTGCCCCTGCGCGTCACTCGGGGGGCTGGAAGCCACCGTGATATTCAGTGGTAGGTGAGTGTGGTACCAAATGCGGTGGATTCTCACTGCAAAACACGTGCAGCAGCTAGAGGAGACAGACACACCACAGGTGCAGGGAAAGCTGACTTTAAAATCATAGTGATGAGTGAATAATGAAAACAGAAGTATGTGTCTGAGTATATCATTTATATGCATCAAAAACACACTCACACCAGTCAGAATGACCATCATAAACAAGACAACAAACAACAAGTGTTGGAGAGGTTGTGGTGAAAAGGGGACCCTAGTGCACTGTTGGTGGGATTGCAGACTGGTACAACACTATGGAAAACAATATGGAATTTTCTCAGAAAACTAAAAATGGATCTGCCTTTGACCCTGTGATTCCACTGCTAGGATTATATCCTAAGAACCCTAAAACACCAATCCAAAAGAACCTATGCACCCCAATGTTCATAGCAGCACAATTTACAATAGCTAGATGCTGGAAGCAACCTAGGTGCCCATCAGGAAATGAGTGGATCAAAAAACTGTGGTACATTTACACAGTGGAATTCTATGCAGCAGAGAGAAAGAAGGAGCTCCTACCCTTTGCAACAGCTTGGATGGAGCTGGAAAGCATTATGCTAAGCGAAATAAGCCAGGCGGTGAGGGACAAACACCATATGATCTCACCTTTAACAGGAACCTAAACAACAAAACAAAGACACAAGCAAAATATAACCAGAGACACTGAAATAAAGAACAGACTGACAGAGTTCAGAGGGGAGAGGAGAGGGAATTTCAGGGGAATTTCAGGGGAAAAGGGGAAGGGTTTACAGGAATGAGTATAAGGACACGTGGACAAAAACTAGGGGCAGGTGGAAATGAGAGGGAGGAGGGGAGGGTGGGGTGGGTGGTTTGGGATGAAAGTAAAACATAGAAAATTGTACTGCAACAACAATTTAAATAAAATTTAAAAAAACAAAAAAAACCCACAGTCACACAATTAAATCTTACTCATTTACACAGATGCATACATAATTTTTACAATACTGAAAAATTAGGGTGAAGCAAGAGAAGTGGTTGAAGATAAGACAACATAATAGAATGGAATGAAATGAATAAAACAGCATGTCTTTCCAAGCATGAAGTATGATAACTTGCTAAGGACTCAGCACGTGTCATGTAAACAAAAATAAAAAGGTGGGTTTTCCAAAATATCATCCAATGACTACTTCTTTTTTTTTAATAGTGATGAACTCAATGACTACTTCTAATGTTTTTGTTCTTCCATATAAATCTTGAAATCTTTTATTCACATATAATTAAATGTTTTCTTGGAAATCCTTTATTAATAAACACATTAAACATTCTGTTCACTGGAAATTTACTTTGGAATAGAGACTGAGGGAGGGAGCCACCTATGTTTATCCCTAGGAGTAGCCAGTTGATGCTGCACATATTTACTGAATAATTATCATGATTGTACACTAAATTCCAGTATGTTCTTAAAATGATTTGAACAGATGTCCCATTAAAAGTAATTTAAAATCATTCACAAAAAGTTAGCGCAGTATGCCAAATATTTGGAAATAAAACAGCAATAAACATCTAAATACCCATGAGTCACAGAAAAAAATCTCAGTGGAAAGCATAAAATATTTTAATTGATTATTCATGAATATTCAACATCAACCTTGAAGGATATGCCCCAAATCATGTGGAAAGATAAATATTCACCTTCAAATAACCATATTTAAAAAACTACTACCTAGACTTCTGGCAAGATGGAGGCATAGGTGGAGGCACCATACCTCCACACACAACCAAGATTAGAACAACAACAATTTACAGCTAGAATAACACCCAGAACTGACAGAGAATTTATCTGAATGGAAGTCGGACAGCCAAGAAGTTGAAATACACCCGTTCATCCAGACCAGTAGGAGGGCGGAGACGAGCAGCCAGGTGTGGGTCGAGGCGCAGAGAGCAGAGAGAGTTGGGCACATAAGGCAACCAGGGGCGCGTAAGGCATCTGGGGCGCACAAGATCACAGCGGGTGGACCCTGAGTGTGCAAGCGGCAGCCGGCAGACCCAGTGAGGCGGCGATTGTGGAGCAGGGCAGAGCACGCAACCCAGGATCCCAGGGAAGGGACTGAGGTCCCATGGAGAACGGAGCTACCGCCATTGTTCCCTCCCGCCCCTGCCCTCACATACAACGTCACAACCTAGTGACTGAGGTGCCCCGCCCTGGTGAACACCTAAGGCTCCACCCCTCACATAACAGGAGCGACCAGACCAAAAAAGAGAGAGAGAGAGAGAGAGAGAGATGGCTCAAACAGAAAAACAAATCAGGGCCCCAGAACTCATCCTTTTGAGCAACCGAGAGATAGCCAATCTATCAGATGCACACTTCAAAACACTGGTGATCAGGAAGCTCACAGAACTGGTTGATTTTGGTCGCAAATTAGATGAACAAATGCAGGTTACCATAAAAGAGATGAAGGAAAATGCACAGGGAACCAATAGTGATGGGAAGGAAACTGGGACTCAGAACAATAGAGTGGACCAGAAGGAAGAAAGAAACAACCAAACAGGAAAGAATGGAGAAATAAGAATTCAAAAAACCGAGCAGAAGCTTAGGAACCTCCAGGACATCTTTAAACGTTCCAACATTCGAATTATAGGGATACAAGAAGGGGAAGAGGAAGAGCAACAGATTGAGCACGTATTTGAACAAATAATAAAGGAGAACTTCCCCATTCTGGCAAAGGAAATAGACTTCCAGGAAATTCAGGAAGCTCAGAGAGCCCCAAAGAAGTTGGACCCAAGAAGAAACACACCAAGGCACATCATAATTTCATTAGCCAAGGTAAAAATGCAGGAGAGAATCCTAGAAGTAGCAAGAGATAAGGGGACAGTCACCTACAAAGGAGTTCCCATCAGACTGTCAGCTGATTTCTCCAAAGAGACCTTGCAGGCAAGAAGGGGCTGGAAAGAAGTATTCCAAGTCATGAAAGGCAAGGACCTACATCTCAGATTACTCTATTCAGCAAAGCATTCATTTAGAATGGAAAGGCAGATAAAGTGCTTCTCAGATAAGGTCAAGTTCAAGGAATTCATCAAGCCCTTATTTTATGAAATGTTAAAGGGACTTATCTAAGAAAGGAAGATAAAAAAAAAAAACATGTGTAGAAAAAGAACAGCAAACTCACAATTCTTAACAACCACACCTAAAGCAAAACCAAGAGAAACTAAGCAAACAACTAGAACAGGAACAGAACCACAGAAATGGAGATCACATGGAGGGTTAGCCACAGGGGAGTGGGAGGAGGAGAGAGGGGGAAAAGGTACAGAGAATAAATAGGATAGATAGTAGGTAGGAAATAGATAGGGGGAGGGTAAGAATAATATGGGAAATGTAGAAGCTAAAGAACTTATAAGTATGACACATGGACATGAACTAAACGGGGCGGGGGAAGTGGGTGGGAGAGGGTGTACAGGGTGGAGGGGAGTGAAGGGGGAAATGGGACAACTGTAATAGCATAATCAATAATATATATTTAAAAAAAGAAGCTAAATATGCAATACCTCCAAATTAGGTGTTGATTTATGTCCCACTTGATTCCAAAATTAGAAAAATAAGATAATTAAAAATTTTTAAAAACCTAATAAATAGCCCTGGCTGCTCTAGCTCATTAGATTAAGCACCAGCCTGTGAACCACAGTGTCACCAGCTTGATTCCCAGTCAGGGCACATGTCTGAGTTGTGGGCCAGGTCCCCAGCTGGCGCTCCATGAGAGGCAAGCACACATCGATGTTTCTCTCCCTCTCTTGACCTACTTTTCTCTAAAAACAAAGAAAGAAAAATATTTTAGAGCAATAAAAAGTATTTATACTTCATTTAAAAATGAAATTTTTGAAATAAAGTTTTTGAAATTTTATTTTACTACGTATATTTGTAATGCACTTCATTTTAGGTTATCTTATTTACTTGTTTTCCATCTTTTATGAATAAATAATACATTTTAATATTTGAAAAATTGATCTGTAAATTAAACAAAATAGGCAGGTAAAAGAAAATGTAATACAACAAATGAAAGTGAAACAATTATCAAATGTTACATATTTCAAGGTATTATACAATGTAAAATAAATTCTACACATTCAATATATTGATAAAATATTTTAAAAATAGTTATCTTAAATATTCACTCATAAAATAATAAAACAATTTACACTAAAATTATATGAAATTAAACAAACCAGGCTAGGAAAAATCTCAAATGGGCAAAACATATGAGCTTCATTGGGAAAACAAAATCTATCTTATTTCATGAATACTGGAGATACTTAGGGTTTTTTCCTTCATAAACTTTTCATAATCATAAAGGAAATTCAAAACCGTAAAGGATAATCACTTTTAAGCAAATTAATGCATCTGGAAACCTCCATTGTCAGTATTCATCATCACAGGGTTAATCCGCTCACTAGAAGGTTCGCTTTAGGAGCCGTCCTGGAGCTTCCTGCTTTCGAGCTTCATACTAGCCTTCCGTGGCTCTGAAGCAGCCCTGTTCAAGATCAGCTTGTTTCTCCCTCCAGGGAGTATTCGTACCAAGTCAGCTCTCTGTATTTTCTTTCAGCAGAAGAGTGGACCGTGCCATCTTGCAGAAACTTCTCCGTGTACACGTGTTCTGGCAGAAAAAGCGCCATCCAAGGGCTATGAAAGGAATTCCCACAAGTGGGAATAAGGAGCAGATCCTGCCAATGAATGAATCCACGAGCGCTGAGCCAGGACCAGACAGAAACCACAGAGGACCTCACGGAGTGGGCCGGATTCACTCAGACTCAGAGATCTGCAAGGCACAGTGAAACCCTGATGCTAGGGCTAAACCCTGACATGCATGGCTAAGGAATCGAAGTCTGACTGAAGCCCATACTTGCTACCTACAGGACCTGCTGTGGCCGAGACCGTCACAGTGAAGTTCCCCAACTGGGGAACCTGCAGCTTAGAAACTGTCCCCTAGGTGTAATTAGACGTGCTGTTACCAAGCAGTGAGTGACTCCGTGAAAGCAGTGGCATTGCCACCGAGAAAATCTGCCCGTGGAACAACAGGCTGTGTGGACAGCAAGAATGTTCCCTCCTGGTGCCAAGGAGTGAGAGGCATGGGCATCCCCCAAGTGGTGGCAGCAAATGGTGCTGCCAAGCACACGTATCCCTCTTGGTGCAGATAACAGTGCTGGCAGGGAGATGGTGTCCGCATTCAGGAGAAGTTTCCATTTCCCTGACGGGACAGAATGTTTACAGTGGGTGAGCCTCAGCATTGAGGTCTACAGAGAGGTGTCACCTGGAGTCCTAAGAGGAAGCAGGGAGAGGGTGGGCTGGCTGGGGTGGCAGAAGCCAGATGAAGGGATTGTAGGAGGAGGTCCCAAGGGAGAAAGGCCACACTGTGAGACACCTGGGGGTTCAGTCTCGGTGAATTGCTCTGACCCAGAGGAATCTCGGCAGTTGGTTGAGTAGAAGAATCGTTGTAGTGGACACTTACTGAGCATTGGCACTTTGCCGGACACTGTTGGAATTCGGGTTTCTAACCTGGATAGGCTGGCTACGCTAGTTCAGCTGCATTTGATAATGTTACAGAGACACCACAGGCCTCAAATGCTGTCACTTATGCTAAAAGCCCATGATACTGAGCCTAGCCTTAATGCCTGATTTAACTGCAATTCCAACCTCTCCAAGAAATACAGTCTCAGTCACCAGTTCGGAATTTCCCAGCAAGCACCAGGTAGGTAACCTGTCATAAGGAACCTCTGCCCCTCCCCCCAGGGAAGATGGATCTGCATAGAAAAATCTTTTCTGCTCTCCCTCCTCTCCTCCAAAGAAGTCGTCCTGGTCTAAAAATGATCCTTTCTTTTCCTAACCTAATACCTCCTCTGTCCCACCCCCTTCCTCGGAAACCCTTTCATTTTGGATAAACCCTGGGAGTGCCTTCGTTGCTGGATGGGATGCTGCCTGGTTCATGAAACTTTCAACAGAGCCAATGAAATCTGTCAGTTCACTAGTGGAATGTTTGTTCCTTTTCAGCAATAAGTAGGAGCCTTGATAAGTCACCAGTTTGGAGTCGGGATGGGAAAGGAACGTGCCCGCTCCAGAGTGCGGATGCAGAAAGCCCACACTACAGAGGACCAGTGGCTGATTGACCAGTGTCCCTGGCACCCAGGCCTTCCCACTGGACCCCGGCCGGCTTGCACCAGGCCACCTGGTTGTGTGCGCCGGGAATGAGATTTGGGGAGAGCTACAGGAAGAAGGGGTGTGTTCAGGAGAGTGCCTTCTGGAGAGAGGAGCTCTGGGCCATAGGGGGCTAGTACCTGTAGGTGGGTTTGGAGGGGCTGCAGCAGGGAAGGCAGCAGGGTCATGGGAAGGGGACTGGAAGGCCACCGGGATGGACCGGACAGGGAAGAGGTCAGGGAGCAGAAGCATGTGTGGGCTCAGCGGAGCTCTCAGGGCCACAGGCTGCCTCTCTGCGGAACCCTTGGAGGCCCAGAGAGCCGGTCCCCGTTGGAAGAGCCAGGAGCCTCCCACCCCCCGCACCTGGTGTGTACAGGAGACCCCGGGGCCCCCCAGCAGACAGAGTCAGGCCACTTAGGAGGACCCTCGCCTAGTCCCCCCCTAACAACCAAAGCAGAGGCACACAGGAGAAAGATGGTGGAATTTTTGTGTCATTTATTAGGTATGCCAAAGAACATCTCACAAATGACTGTGACGGTAAATTTCTTACAAGACCGCTAAACCGAGAAGTGTCATTCGAAGAACATGTGTCTCAGTCAGAGATCATCCAGGGAGGTCTCAGGGGACGTCTAAGGACCCTTGGGGACCAAAGGCAGCAGAGGCAGCCCTGGTCTTGGCGGCCACTGTCGGGCAGAGCAGCAGCCAGCAGCTCCGGGATGTCAGGTGGAAGGGCTGGCTCCTCAGAATTCTCTGGTTCCAGTTGTCTGTCCCGGCTGCCAGGCGACCGGGGAAGAGAGTCTTCAGGGCAGTGGTCGGTGGGGGTCTGGGCTGCAGCCTCCACTCCCGGCGGCGAATCTGGCTCCTCCGTCGGGGTCTGGGCCGCAGCCTTCACTCCTGGAGGAGAATCTGGCACCTCGGTCGGGGTCTGGGCCGCAGCCTGCACTCCCGGCGGCGAATCTGGCTCCTCCGTCGGGGTCTGGGCGGCAGCCCCCACTCCTGGGGGCAGATCTGGCTCCTCCGTCGGGGTCTGAGCCTCAGCCCCCATTCCTGGGGGGAATCTGGCTCCTCCGTCGGGGTCTGAGCCTCAGCCTCCACTCCTGGGGCGGAATCTGGCTCCTCCGTGGGGGTCAGGGCCTCAGCCCCCATTCCCGGGGGCGAATCTGGCTCCTCGGCCCCGGTCTGGGCCTCAGCCCCCACTCCTGGGGGGGAATCTGGCTCCTCCGTGGGGGTCAGGGCCGCAGCCCCCATTCCCGGGGGCGAATCTGGCTCCTCGGCCCCGGTCTGGGCCTCAGCCCCCACTCCTGGGGCGGAATCTGGCTCCTCCGTGGGGGTCTGGGCCGCAGCCTCCACTCCTGGGGGCGAATCTGGCTCCTCGGCCCCGGTCTGGGCGGCAGCCCCCATTCCTGGGGGCGGTTCTGGCTGCTCGGCTGCGGTCTGAGCCTCAGCCCCCATTCCTCGGGGGGAATCTGGGTCCTCCGTGGGGGTCTGGGCGGCAGCCCCCATTCCTGGCGGCGAATCGGGCTCCTGGGTCTCGGGTGTCGGGTTGGGGTCCGGCAGCTCCGCCTCCCGCCTGGAGGTGCTCTGTGCCCTGGGCCCGTGTCGCCAGCAGTCTGCGACTAGGAGCCCGCAGGGGGTGGAGTGCAACTCCCGCTCGGCTTGCGGGTCCCAAGTGAGCTGGCCCACCTGAGGGTAGAGAGGGAGCGACCAGGAGGTGGCTTCCTCCTCCAGGAACCAGGGCAGAGGCATGAACGGGGCCAGCCACCCGTCTACGGAGTCCCAGGCCTGGCGCACACAGCGGGGAAGGTTCTGCTCCATGGATCGGGCCGCTGAGAGAGGGGAGGTTTGCAGCCGCCCCTTCCTGGTGCATTTACTGTTCTGGGTTCTTAGGCGTCCAGCCAGCACTTATGAAGGCTGGGTGGGGACGCCTTCTCCGGGTGTAGGTTGCTTGAGAAGGCCGGACTCAAAGAGATTAAGGGAAATCCAATCATCCTGGATGGAGTTATCCCAAGTGGAGGGAATTTTGTTGGTTGACAGGATGAAGGTTTCTTTGTTTTGAAAGATCATTTGAAAGGACAGGGAGGGGATTGATCCAAAGATCCTATTGGGAAGGTAATCTGCTTAAAAAACATCCTTGGTGCCTGACACTTGCAGGTAGCTTCGTGTTCAGGGACTCTCCCAGCCCTTTGGCTTGGAACGCACCATCGGATTTTCGCCCGAGGGCTGCTCAGTGACAGAAGGCAGGCTCACGCCCTGGTCTTCTGCCTGTGGGTTTCTAAGTCCCAGTGACTTCGGAATTTCAGTCCTCGAGTGTGCTGGGAGGGGGCTCCAGGTCTAGGGATCCAGATGCCAAGTGTTTGGGCACATTGTGGTCCATCATCCCCACACAGGTGACACTCAGCTAGTTCCCTAACCTCTGCTGTCCTCCTGCTTTTACCCGAGGGACAGCGCTGACACAGAACATTGGATGAGGTGGCTTTTCTGACTCCACTGGATGACAAAGGCTATAAGTAATCAGATACTTCCTCACAGAATATAAATTGTAATGAGAAACATGATTACAATGATTATTATCTTCATTTCAATATTAGTGATATGATCACGGATATAAAGGTAACATCAGCAAATAACAAAGGTAGAATTTTCTTTTGTGTGTGTTTACTTTTCGTGGATGGATCCCCTTCCTGTGTCAAGTCCATGGTGAAACGGTGCTTCCTGACGTGCTTCTTCACCCGTCCGGCGGTCTGCGGGAAACGTGCCAGGGCCTTCCAGTCTGGGTTGCCATGATCTAACAGTTATCTTCAGAGCAACAAAGTCGGGCAATTCCAAGAGTTTGTGAGTGTTTTCTCTCTCTCTCTCTCTCTCTCTCTCTCTCTCTCTCTCTGTCTCTCTCTCTCTCTCTTTTTATTTTGGGTGAGAGGGGAAGACAGGAACACAGACATGAGAGAGAAACACAGATCACTGGCCTCTCACGTGCTCTGAGGAACTGCAGCCTAGACAAGCGCCCTGACCGGAAGCAAACCAGCGACCCTCCCGTCTGTGGGACAAAGTCCGACCCACTGAGCCACACTGGTCAGGGTAGCGAGCCTGCTTCCATCACCTGCCACGGTCAAGGTGCTGTGACGGCGGTCCCCACGCGGAGCAGCACTGGCGCCTGCTCTGGCAGAGCTCACACTTTCTGGGGAGAGCAAACTCACCCTGAGGACACCGCCAGCTCTTGTTCCCTATGGGGGTTGACTGAACCCCTGGAAGGAACACTTTCAGTGTCTGTGACATCTGGCATCCAAGCCAGTCTTCTCATGTGAGTTTAGGGGATAAGATGAGGGTAGGTGTGAAGATGAGAAATGGAAAGCAGAACAAAGAGGGAACAACATCAAAACAAAACCTAAAAATAATACTAACAAGACAAGAGGAAGTGTTGGAGGACACCAGAGGCAGAGGGCTGGGAGCTCTGACCCAGGAAGCCCGCGGTGGTGCGTCCACGGGGCTCACGGCAGCAACATGCGACCTCTCCTGCGGCCCCACGGCCTGGGAGGAGGGTGTTCCAGCCGGAAGGCTCTGCTGGGCTGGGTCTGAGTGGGGGTCTGACACGGGTTCAACACCCTGCTCCCCTTGGGGGCTCAGCATGGTGGTGTGGGACCTTCCCAGGGAACTTTTGAACCCCAGGGACAGTCGTTTCCACCAGGGAACGTAGGGCCAGCTGGCCGCTGCGGTAGATGCACCTGGAGAGAAGGCCCTGCAGTGAGAACCAGGAGCGTAGTCAGACCACAGATGGTCAGTGCCCATCACACACACAGTGGGGATCACCTGGCTTCAGACCAGTTCTACCCACCATGGCTGGACAATCTAATACCTGTTGTAACCTATAAGCATTCCACACCTCTTGTAGTTTCCCCTTTTATTTTTTGAAGAAAAGGGTGTGCCCATGACAATGTGGCGTCTGTACTTAAAGTGTCACTGACAAACACCTTTTCAGAGCATCAGGAGGAGGGACGTTCGGCTGACCTGGAGCGCCAGTGTGGGGCAAGCTCACCCTTCGGGACTGGACATGAGCCCAGACAGAATCCTCAGGGGAAGATGTTCTCAAGACTAGAAATGGGGCGGTTTCAGGAGGGGAAAACAGAGGGAAAGTTTTATGGATTGTGCCATGGACCACTAACATTGAGGTGAAATCAATGTAGATGGATTTTGGAGTAACATAGTCTTCCTCCATCTCTTGATTGGGTTCTACCAGCAAGAGACATTGTTCTATTGGCAGGGGAAGGGGTAGCAGGACAGAATGTGGATTTGTTAGAGGAGGGGGCGAGAACGTGTGTAGGCAGGGATGGACTTTCCTGGGTGAGAAGGTCGGAGATAGTCGTGGGGGAGGGAGAGAGAAGCACTGATGTGACAGAGAAGCATGGATCGGCTGCCTCCCCTGTGCTTCGGGACCGGGGACGATCCCACACCCTAGGCTGTGTGCCCTGAGCAGGGATCCACCTGCATACCTTGGCTGCATGACATGGAGTTGATGGACATAACAGACAGTCGTCCTTGTGGTCCAGCGGGTGGGCGCGAACCATGCT